>NW_014554899.1:383521-639831 GCF_001313825.1 Dinoponera quadriceps | reverse complement strand
TGTGTGTGTGTGTGTGTGTGTGTGTGTGTGTGTGTGTGTGTGTGTGGCATGAGTATCAGATTGTAAAATATGACGGGCAAAAATTAAATATACAAAATAAAACAAGGAGCCATCACATCGTGTGTACATACAAAAAAAAGAAAAAAAAAACAAATATTCACCTATATCAAAATGATCACGTATATCCTAACTTTTTCTTCATCGATGTGATAAATAAATTTAAAATAAAATCTACATATAATTACTCTCAATTTTAACATATGTAAACATTGAACGTTGCGAGACGTCTGCATTAATCGCTTAAATAATACAATATTAATATAAATCTAACTAATATCAATAAAAGCCACTGATTGTTACTAAATTAAAATAGAAAAGTAAAATCACAGATTAGATACATACACAATAGATGTATACTTAACTCTCTTGTAAATAATATTCAATAATTATTCGAAATATAACATATTACACAATACAATTATTAGAAATAGAAATACAAAGAATTCCATAATTTTTGTTTCAATGCGCTATTGTTCAAAAAATAGAACATCGGTAACACATAAGAGATTTAATTTAGGATAATTTGGAAAGTACGCCTTATGTTCCTCTTAATGTAAACTTTATGGGTAACATGTAGCTTCATTTCAGCGTGATTTGATTCGTATAAATTCGCGTAATTCGAAACGCATAAAGAAGGTAAAAATTCAACATATATCTCATATAAAATTGCCGTCAATTAAAAAAAAAAGTCAAAATATATAAGTTCATTGATGGTTTAATATATATTAAAATCTCATCTCACACTATTTAAAAAATTCACAACTCTAAACAATTGACAAATATATACAATTCAACGAACGCGTGATATAAATATATGTATGCTTTGTTCTCTCATTTCTTCGATAGAATTAATTCATAATGGAAATGTCGTCGAAATAAAAATGCAAAGATCATTTCTCGTCAGATGCAGACAGAACCACGATTGGGTCGATCTAATTTAGTGGAAATGTAAAATAGAATTGCGCGTCAGTTAGTCAGCACATGAAGGAGGACAGTACGCACTCCCCGGTTGTCGCTCATGTACAGAAATTCAACTAAACGATATATATTAATAGGTATACACACACATATAAATATTTACAACCCATTAAGTTCTCCGTATAATTTAACGACGTATGCAAGATAAAACCTCGTGCTGTCGTGTGTGTATTAAGTGTTACTCTCAGTGGAGTGCTGTGACCGTAATGACGAGTAACAGCCTTGGCAGACCCTAACTGGCTTTAAAATACCGAGCCTGGATATCTTGGACTCGAATCGGCTGCATCTGTGTGCGAATGTAATTAGCACGGTTGAATACACACATATACACAGCGCCGAACACCATCAAGATCTGTGACTTCACGATTCTTGAGACTTACCTCGAGCAGAATACCTGTCCGCAATTGCGACAATGGTGCCTCCTCTCGTAAAGATTGAATCTGACGCCGCAACCGACGCACGAGTCCGCGCCCTCATCTTTCAGCCAATGATCGGCGACCGTACGTCCGGGTTGCTCGCACACACTCCACGAGAACACTCTGCCGCGGGTGTCGCCCACGTACACTGTTCTATGATCCCTACGAGTCGAGGCACAGCTCAATTTATTCGACAACGACGCATAAGATGTAATCAAACGCATGTATAATCGCACCGCGAGCTTGCTGAAGACACAAGCCAGCAACCCATCACTTCAAACGTAATTTCTCCTGAATCTATCTCATAAGCATCATGGATTACTATTACACGGAATAATCCATACCTTGATACCGCTAAAGCTGTGATAGACGCTGGTTCTGCATTGTCCTTGCGATCGTAGGCAGTATGCATCGTCAGTTTGCTGCGGAAAACCAACTGTCTCTGCCACTTGAAGCCGTCCCGTAGAATATTCTGCGGATTGATCTTCCGCGGCTTCGTGTCGGCCTCGGTGACCATGACGAAACTGTCGGTCAAACTGGTGTCGCTCTTGCTGGCCCTCAATGCCCCCTCAGAGTCGCCCGGGTTGCTGGCGGACTCACTGTGTGAAATACAGTAGAGCTGTACTTCATGATATCACAATCCTCTTCTGATATCAGAGACAACGTTACCTGGTCTGCGTGCCTTCGCTGTCGGCCCGCCCGCCGCCCTCGCTTTTCCTAAACATCGGATTCCCGCGACTTTTCCTGCGCAGCACGACGGTAGACGCGTGATTGTTCTGAGGCGACGGTTTGTTGCTCGAGCCGTTGCTCGACTCGTTATCGGAGCACTCTTCCTTCTCCTCGTGAAGCCTAGAAGCTTCCTTGGCATTCTCCGCCTCAGAGAGGCTGCTCTCGGAACCGCTTTTCATGAGTATACCTTTAAGAGAAGGTAAAATTTCCCATTACAGTCAGATTTATTAATGTAATTTTAAATAATGAATTTCCATTTTTATTTTGCTAAAAACATCTAAGGGGTATGGAAGTGGATACTTTCCGAGATATTTTACATTATATCTTGATACCCTTTTCAATATAAAATATGAAATATCTCATTATATATATATATATATATATTATGTGTATATATATATATACACATTGATAAAGAAAAATCAAAATACAGTAACACTTACCTGATCCCTCGGCGGATATACTCATTTGCTTGACTAATTCATGGACTCTCTTCTTCGTCGTTTCGGTTTGATTCTCTTCGTTACCCTGCCCCTCGTTCTTCTCTTTGGCGACCACCACCTCCTCAGGCTTCTCCTCCTCCGCAGGCACTTGCACGTAATCCATCGACCACATCTGTATAAACAGACTTCTTGCAGTCCAAAGATCACGGATATTTTTTTGTCGTGAAGTGTTCTTAAATGTTCTCGAGTGTTTTTTTTTGTTTCCTCTGAAGTGTCGAGTATACGAGAAATACGAAAGAATAAGAAAGATGTATCTTACACGAGCGACACCATCAGTGGAGCCAGTCATGATTACGTTCTGAGAATCCCATTCGTGAGTCTGACTGAAGGCGACGCACAGTATTTGCTGCATTCGGTCCGCGCGGCCGACGCATGTGTTTACACTCGCCAATTCTTCGCCGTTGATGCTCCATACGTGTAACCACGTGGCCGCGCACGTGGCAATGTCCCCCTGTAATATACGTATTCTTTGTTTAAACATTTATCGTATAACTTTTATAATATCACAACTATATTATAGTATTTTATAAATTTACAAAGAAAATAAGAAATTATAATCAATTATATATGTACTATAATATATAATAACTATATACATATATATGTATATACATATATATCACTATTTTACTTATTTCACTTATACGTGTTATTATTATATATTTATATATTTATAATCTTATGTATTATCTATATGTGTACTATATATACATATCTCTAAATTTGTATAGATGTGACTGAAATGAATACCGTCAATTCGTTTATGGCCACTGCAGCCACCGGTCCCGCATGGCCCCTGAGCTGTCGCACGAACAAGCATCGGGACAAGTCCCATATGATGGCGGTACCGTCGCGTGATCCGGATACGATGACATTGTACGCGGGGCTAGACGACAAGCAAGTGACCGCGTCGGTGTGTCCATACAAGCATTGTTTTATGGACAGTTGTCGCTTGGCGTATTCCCAAACGGTCACGACCTACGAGATGAGCGTGAATTGAAGATGACGAGCGACATGCGTATGATAGCAACGGAACGGAAAGAGACACTTACAGAGCTGGTGCCAGCGGTAACTATCAGTTTGGAAGACGGGCAAACGCACGCTACTATTTCGCCGCTGCTCTGCATCATCGCCTCGCCGACGAAGATTGCCTTGTCGCTGTCGTAGTTGCCTATTCTGAGGGAATGATCGGCGAATCCCCACGCCACGTACTTGTTGTACGACGGCGGGATCAGCGTCTTGTTTTGCTCCACCGCCAGCACAGCTTTGTCCACGTGCAGTATCTGTCCGACCGGGCCCTTGAGTTCTGTTCGACCAAGTTAGAAGATGTTTGTGAGTACACGAATCTTCAAATTCTAGTTGATCACGGGACGAGGTCTCGCGTACCTTTGATGGGCTGTAACGAAGGTTTCAAATTATCGAGATTATGGAAGAACAATTTGTCGGACGTGGTGATGCTCAGACCGGGGGTGATCGGTCCGGGATCTATGACGCTGGTCCTCTGCGACATCTTCTTGGCTGGGTGCGGCTTTTTGAACAGTTGCTTGGGTATCTGGCCGAAGTTGTTGATGAAGCCGATAGTCGCGTTTTTCTTCAATGGATCGTCGATGCTGCAATCGTGAGAAGTTCATTGAAGACATTTCATCCTAAGCAGTCGACGCACGATGAGAAAACGGTATCTCAGAGACGTCTAGTCGAAAACTCAGGGAAATTACGTCGAGTTTGTACGTGTTGTACTGACTTGTAGATGTCGACGTTGCCCTCGTAAAAGAGATGGTGGAATACATTGACAGCTTCGACCGCCGCGGGGCCGTTCTGCTTGCAGCCGAATATCAGGTCGATCCACTGATGGAGATGCTGCGACACGTAGTCGCACTCCAGCGCGAGTCTGTGCACGCGGATAAATTCGCGAGGGTCTTGCTTCGCCCAAGGTGGAAGAACAATATCGCCGAGTTGAACACCGCTCTGCTTAGAGCCTGTAACAATATCACAAGACGCGTGAGGAGGAAAAAAGAGAGAAGAGGAATCGAATTTATAAGCGAATTCGGTCATCGCGTCGGTGCGCATCGAAAATTGCTACACAAATGAAGTTATTATTTACATGTAAAAGTGTATAAACACTATTGAATAATCAAATATCAAATCGCTTCTATCATGTCACTTTAGATATTTTATATGTAGCTTTTAGTACGCATTAAATCGATACGAGTGATCGAATTCACCATCGGCTTGACGGCCGACATTCACCTAAATCGAAGTGATTCGAATTGACAAGGAATTCCGGTAGGTAAAAGAACTCCGGGATAAGTTCTTTCACGTCCGCCATGTTGTGCTTGGAGGCTGACAGCCACGCTTCCTTTATACTGTTGAACATCCTGTCGGCCAAGTCGAAGTGCCCGCCCTGCGAACAATTTCAGCGTGATCGTGCGTGCAACGACCAAGAGGACAATTCGTAACGCGCTTTCGACCTGGCACGAACCTGCAGTCGGAGGAAATGCTGCGTGAACGGCTCCATTCTCACCAGGTATGAGCACACTATCATCGCGGACGAATAATGCGTACCGTAATGGTAAGGAGGGGTCTCTCCGTGCGGGTCATCCCACTCTTTGTATCTGCAAATCGATTTAATTAACATCTTCATATCTCTGACACATTGCGGACATAGGACTTACGTACCTCTTTTTAAACTGCAGCAATCGCTCGGGGCTTTGAGCGCCCATGGGCTTGCTGAAGTCTCGAAACGTCGACGAGTCCGTGAAATCGAGCTCCTCGCTGTCGTAATCGGCCAAGATCCACGGGAAGATTGGATATTGCATAAGATCATTGTAACTACGCCCCGCCAGGGTGTTCAGATGCATCAGGTATTGGAAATTCGATATTTCTCCTCTCTAAGGAAACATTCCATGTTTAATCGAGAGCGCGAACAAGTCGAGAATCTATATTTCATATATCATCTAGCTATTTAATGTAAAATATTCCTGAGATACTGATATAATAACCACAATTTTGTGCACAAAACTGCTTCCCAAAATATGACGAAAAATATATGTCAGTTCGATCACTTTATAATAAATATAAAATGTTAATTTCTTTTTTTTCAGTATATATTGTGTAGAAATGATATATTTTACTATTTTCACATTGAATATTTCGACGAATAATCGACAAAATGACCTCTATATCAATGATTGAAATCGTCACTCCTGTATGGGTAACGAGCAGTCCACGTGTTAACGGAATTACCATCGTACTTACCACCCATCTCTGAGTGACCGAGGTCTCCCCGATGAGATTCGAGAGCAGGCCGGTGGCCTGCTCGACGTTGGCTGTGCGTTTCTGGCCAGCCACGGATTGCTGGGCGCTGTCGGCGATCGCAGTGGCGACGTTCATAAATCTTTGGTAGACCTTGTTTCTTACTTTTCGCGGGAAAGCCAACAGGTAGTTTCTGCCGTCGCCGCTGAACACTTCCAGCGCCATCGGTTGCAGCAGGTATCGTCTCTTGTGCACTTCCCTGCGAACATCGCAACGTCACAAAGACCCGGCCTGTCGCAGACTGACGTGAGTACAAAATCTCAATTTCGTGTCTCGATGGACTCTCACCTGACGTCTTCGTAATTGAATTTGGAGCACTGCCTCATCGCCCTGGATCTTCTCGGGGAGCCCGGTGACGGCAAGATCGGCTCGTACGCCTCCGGCAAGCTCTCGATGTCTCTGATCTCTCTGGACTTCAGCAACGTGAACCCGTCGATCACATAGAAGTGTTCCTTGCCGAACAAGAGGATCCCCTCGGTCGTGTCCAGACCCTGTATTCGCGCGCATCTGAACATGTGACTGATCTGAAATGCGAGATCGTCACAAGGCAGCTGTCCTGAATAGCGTCAACACGGATATTATGTCTCGTGATTGCGACCTTCTCGTGCTCCTCGAGCAGACGTAACAAAGTTTGATTGTCTGGGACAGTCTGATTGTTCTCCTCCTCCTGCTCGTTATCCTCGGGCGCCTCGTCCGGCTCGCTGGCGTGGCGCTCCAACGTGCACGGGACCATCGGTGGCTCGCTCTCGGTAGAAGCCTCGTTCACATTTAACGGTGTGTCGTCTATCACGGGGTCTCGTTCGCGCTCGAACATTCCCGACGAGTTGCCTAGTTGCTTCAGATAGTACTCCTTGCTGTCCATGCTGGTCGCTACTTTGTACTTTAGCTGTTTCTGTACGGGTGGTAAAGTAACACGCGTCTCAGTGTGGCTGTCAGTGTCGATATTATCGGGTTTGGAATTTTTGCTCCAACGCGCAGCTTTGATGCGACCTACTCACGTTATCAGGGTGCTCTAATTCAGGCCGATACGGATAGTGTATGTAGAAGAGCTCGTTCTTCATCATCTTCTTGCGCATTCTGCACGGTCCCTCCGTCATGTCTAACATCCACTTGTCGAGTTTGGTAGATGTCGGGGGCCCCCAAAGGCCGCGTTCTCGTGTCAATTCCGTCTCGGTTTGCAGCCATTCCTAGGAAAGGCATGTTTCTTAGAGCATCGATCTCGCGTAAATTTCAGGCTGTCTCATCCGACGAAGAGACTAAACCGTCTTCGAAGAACCACGGAAGAGGATTTATTTCTTACTTGATACACGTAACGCTGAGTGTGCAGATTGGTCTGCTGGTGCTGCAAACGTCTCACCGCGGCGAGCTCCCTGACCAGCGCGACGTGCTGCTCCGTCCACTGGGCAACGGTGTTCTGATGCAGTCTGAGTCTCACCCGCACGGACTCCTCCTTCCGCACCTTCGTCCTGCTCGCTAATCTCGTCAATCCTCCGGTCACCTTTTGGATTTTCTACCGGTTTTTTTACACGTTCGATTAGTTTCGACAACCCCTAGCATTCTTAGCGATTCAATATCCTCATAGATCGCGAGTCCCAACGTACCGATTGGATCTGATTGTGAAGCTCCCAAGGGACCCTGTACGAGGCCCTTCTTTCCAGAACCACATAATTCAGCCAAAGCTTCGACGCGGCTTCGTGCACCTGCTCCCTCACGATCGACAATTCGGGCGCCCGTTCGTTAGCCACAGGCGCCGACAGGGTCACCTTGAAGACTTCCTCTATGGCGGGCTTCTTACACACGTACAGCTCCTCCCACACTCTCGTCGCCGCTACGGCCATCAGATTGTGTCCCTGATGAGACGTCAGCCTGTCGTCGCTGGATTCCACTTGCGGATTCACGTGCCAGGTCGTCTTCATGTTGGTGTCCAACATGATCTTTATGTCGGCCGTAAGTTGCAACAGGCAATACGTCAGGCAGCCGATGAACTCCAATTCGTGATTGCCAGCACCGAACACTAGTAATCTGCGAGAAGAGGGTCATGTCCGGTCAAGTCCGGTTGGTCCGCTTGCCTACCGACGGAACGTAGTAGAGGTGCAGATACAATACCTATGAGTAGTAAGCTTATGTAATGCCTCTAATACGGCCATTTGATCGGCGATAGAGTCTGTCGCGCGTGACAGTAAGAACAAGATCGTCCTATTCAGGCAGTGATGAAGGCCTTCCATGCTGACGGCACCGGGCCGCCGTTTCGCTTGGCCGATCAGCTTCACGATGAAATCGAACACCTCGTGCGGGTCTTTCGTCAGAGCGCCTAGAATTTCAGAAGGCAACCTTGTAACTCCCGACTCATATCGAACGATAAAATCGTATCTCTGCACCGAGTGGAAGATCAATGAACGCGTGTGAGCCGGACACCAATCACCTTGCCACAGTTTGTCGACTATTCTGGCTGCCACGTAGCACACGTTGTTGGTGATATTATTGACCGATCCGCCGGGAACGACGGGCAACGCAGCCTGTTCTCCTATGAGAACGTCCGCGGCCAACAGATGTTCCATCAATATAGACAACACCTCTGTCTGATAGCGCATCTGTTGGCCCGTCGACGCATGTTCCGGCCACGCTTCCAGAACCAGATCGATCGCCGGCGGCGACTTCGCCGTTACCGGCAGCGACAGGGAATCGACGACGATGACCCGCAGAAAGTCCATCACGAACTTCTTCGCCGGATGGTTCGTCAGTCCGACGTCCTTCGACGGCGATCTCACCAACACCGGCTCTTGCTGCAACAAACGTCCAAACACCAGTGTTAACATTTCCCAGGGAATGAGATGCAATTATTCTCTCACTAATCAATTACATTTCACTCTTATCATAACCAATTGCGTGATTTTATTAATCAGTTAGTAAGACACACTGTATTCTGTAATTGGTAGTGTTATTTCAAGTTCCCGACACTCATTGCTTTCGGGAGCCAACGGCGATACGGTTACCTCGTCGGCAGGGGTGCTGGCGCCGCTGCTATCCTGACTAGAACTCGCGGGTTTCGGAAACAAGGTCCCAGCTAAGGCACCCAGAACTTCCGCGGACATAAAGACTTGCATGAAGTCGGTGAAATTGTGGTAGAGGAAGAACAGGAATTGTATTATTGTCACGGGATAATCGTTCAACCATGCCGGTAGCACTTCGGGGCTGTGGAAATAAACAGATACATTCGCGCTCGCAATATTCGGATAAGTCGATCGGAGCTCCGTTTGGTAATGTTAACTCACTTGTTCGAGTGACTGTTTAACATAGTCCGCACCATAGCCAGCAACGTGACCACCGCTTCGGGACAGAGGTTAATTCTGCTAGCGAACGACGACAACGTGTGATTCGCTGGGACGCCGAACATGAAATTCCAGACGTTGTCCAAATCAAGCTGTCAGCAATAACGCAACGCCGATTAATATCACTGATATTCTCTCTCTCGTGTCGCGAGAGACGTTCCCACCTTCGAGTCGGTAGGCAGCAATTTCACAGGCTGTCCCATCATAAGAGCGATGAAGAGGAAGTACAGTTCCGGGACGAGGTCGATATGTTGCGGAAGCAACCAGCCCAGGTGTTGAAATCCCGGCACGTGTAGCCCAGACGGCTTAATTTCGCCGGTTGACATTTGCTGATGGCAACCTACGCGCGTTATAATTGTAGCAGATCAATATTACGCTTACGTATGTAAGATTATTAAATATTTGTCCAGCGGGAAATAGAATCAGACTGCGTTAGAAGGAGGAGAAGCATCACACGTACCGAGTGCTAGTGCCATTTTGTTGTGATCGGTATGTCGCAGCCAGCCTCCGTTGCTCGTTCCCTCCTTGAATTTCTGCAGGATCGATTGTACGGTGCACCCCGCGACGAGTATGCGTAATCCCCAGACAACCGTCGTGCTGTGGAGACCAGACTGCAGGAACAACAATACCCAATCCAGGCCCAGAACCGTGGCTACCTCTTCGCACATCCTGTACAATTTGCGGTATAATACATAGCAATACCAGCTTGACACGCTGATAAAAGCAACGAGATTTAGACATTCGTACGATCTCCCTTACTTGACATTAACTTTGCATCCGTTAAACAACAACGAGTGTAAAAGCTGCAAGCAACGGTTGCGCAGAAGTATACTCTCGCCTTCCCCGTCCTTAATTCCTTCTCCTTCCCGAAGGATCAGATGCTTCTCGGGACACAACGGCAAGGTAGCCACAATAAATTGCCCGAACCTGAACAAAAGAATGAGATACGATTGTAAAAACAGTTGCCCTAATATGTCTATCTACGCGAATGAGGAAATTGCTCACCATAATAAATCAGCTTGTCGCGGTTGGCTCAGTAATATGCTGAGAAGCGCCAAAAGGATCTGCCTCGTGCTGCCTAGTTTCACGTCGCCTAAGATGTGCAGTAATTTATGCACCAGTTGCAAGTCCCTCATCAGTCGCAAGTTAGTCCGTTTCTCGCTGGACTCCGCTATCAGCTCGTACAGGTGTTCGAGGAGAGACCTCAGCAATTCTCCGGGTGCTTCGTGCCACACCTGATAACGATGTATCGTGGTAGTTAAGTAAAAGTTGTTCGCCCCTTAATCCCATTAGAAATCGAAAAACCTATGGGCTCTCAAACCTACCTGCAAATCACACAAGAGGTCTTGGAACGCCGTGACGTTGGGTATCGCGCTGGTTTCTCGGCCGCTATCGACCGTCCCGACGAGACTGAACGTCAAGTGCAGTATGTGACTGTTCAGCAGAGGACACTTCCTTCTCAACAGCATCGCTAACGTCTGATACCCCCTCCTGCGATCCATCTCTTGTTGGGCCGCTTGGTTGGATCTCACCACGCAAACTAGCGCCTTTACGGCCGCATACAGAGATTCTACGTCCTGGGCCATAGCTATCAAACCTGCGAGGACAAATTTAAGATCGGCTTCAGCCCCGTCCGATTGACTCAATCGTCACCTCGATCGCTCTCAGTCGTACGTACCTAATAACACCGAACATCCTCCTACGTTGTCGATCATAGTAGCTACGGGCTTAGGACTAAATACACGAACACCGAGATAACCGACAACTACACCGCCTAATGCTCTCGCCGGACCGCTGAGGTGTCCCGCGGAATTATGGAGAACTCTGATAGGGGTGGCGTTTTCGTGGGATGACATGCCGAGCTGTAATCAGATTTTAGATCGCGGAATCTTTCCGTTTGCCTCGCCTCCGAGAGGCGAAAGCTCGAGGAAAATCGAGACGTTCCTTACCTGTTTGGCGATTGATTTGTTATCGGCTCGACTGTAGACCTTCCTGATCTTGGCTAGGGTCAATTGCGACATGGCCTTCGCGTTCAGGCCAAACACAACCTTCTCTTCGGCCACGAGGGCTATCAGAGGTTCGGGACCTGCGATAACGTTACATATTAATGATTGTTAATGCGAAGTATGAATCGTACCTCGTGGAAGTATCGATAGTAACAGCGTGTTTATATAGGTACCGCTCAATTGGGGAGCTTGCAAGCTTCCCATGTAATGCGGTCCTAGCTTGAACAGAGTGGCGATATTCTGAGAATTAAACACTTCCTCCACCAAATGGCACGGCCCTTGTTTCCACGTTAATTTGGAATATCGGCGCCAACAGGGCGGCGTGCCGATGTAGCCGTAAACTGGAGAGGCTACGGTCAAATTGGCCGCTCCACCGCCGGCAACTTGTGAGATATAATGAAGCTGAAAGCGGATACGATAATTAGAGGTACGATTGTCGCTTAAACTGTCACTGAATTGATAAGTGATCACTTTTAATTATCGCCTAAATACAAATTTTTGTATAGGTAAGTAGAGTAAAAAAATGCTATATTAAGTTCTACATCGATCAATTTCTTAGTTAGGCAGGATCATGTATAGGATATATTTAGGACTCGGAATTCTCTCCTTGATCCAAACTTTTGTTTCCCCCTCGCACCAACTGACCCTGCTTTCGGTGATAGTTACCTTCTGACTGTGAATATGTTGGCCGTCCAAATACAAAGAGAAACTCGAGTTCTTAAGAACAGCGCGATTCAGCACAATCGCGATATGATGCCATTGTCCTTCGTGAAGCAAGTCCGGACACCAAACTCTGGCACCGCATTCGCCAGTTCCGTCGGGCTCCCACTCGCCCGTATCTAAATAAAACATTGATATACGTTGCATCGCCTTTTAACGATACTCGCGAAAGTCGATAAGATATAATACGGAATGTCACTCACTTTGGGAGATAAGCGTCTCCTGAGTGGAGACGATAATAGCTTTATCTCTAGCACTAAGAACAGCGGTCAGGCAAATTAAATCTTTCGCAGATTGTGCGGATTGTGGGGTACGCACCAGCGTGAGCAATCTCACGCAATGAGGATCGGTTCTCGGATCGCTAAATTTGTCAACACATATCCACGTGCTGTACGTTAAGCCGGTCTGTGGTGGGAATAACCTGTCGCCTGAAATCATTCGTGCATTCGCAAGCGTGAGAGACTTGTGTCGTCCGAGAAATTCACATTTGTATCGCATCAAGTCCCGCCTCTTCGTTATACTTCAATCTTCAATTTTACACAACACAACTCACACGTAGAACATTTAGTCGACATAGAACTGTATATTTTACTTTTACTTAATTATCATAATCGTAAGGTCCACGGCACGCACAAGAACGTAAACAGTAAGACGCGAGTAGTAAGCAAACTGACCAATCAGAGTCAATTATTGTTGGACTATACGTAGAATAATCGATGATGGTTGGTCAGAATTGTTGTGCGTCCTAAGGGTACAAATCACGGAGGACACGCCGCTTACCCGAGCCAATTCCGCCCAATACGCTGTTGTCCGCGGCGACTACCGTAGGCGGGGTGGTGCTCTGCGGTGCTACACTCGGTAGATACAAGCAGGCGAACCCCTCGGCGCTCATATCCAATTCGACGAAGGGCGGTAAGGTGCACGAGCCATGAGCTCGAAAATCTTTGGGCGTCGTCATCGACACCAGTGTCTTAATGCGCGTCAGAGGGACAGGCCCTCCCCTGGGTTTGTTCGGCTCGATATCATCCAGCGAGATACAGCACAACGGGTCGCCCAAACGCAGGAACTCCCTGGAGAAATGAAAGTGTGAGCGAGCGAGGCTCTCCCGCCGCGTCCTCCACCCTTTATCGTTCGTTCACCTCAGGTCCCTCGGTTCAAGCGATTGGGCCGCGAGTCGCTCGATGATGTACTGCAGCGGCTGGTGGAGCGGATGCGTCTCGTCCTGCAGGGCGATCCTGCCCATGGACAAGAGCTCGCCGGCCATGCCGGCCTCGCACATCACCTGCTGGTTCCTCTCCGAGCGTACCAAGCTCTTGATGATCTCCGCCACATACAGCTGCAACGCTAGCGCCATTTGCGGATTAGACGGCTCGGATATAGACGGGAGTAGGTGAAGCATCCCCACGACTATGCCGGGATGGACGACTATTGGCTCGGGCGCGGGCGGGCTTAGATTCAAGGAGTTTATGATGCACCTCTTGCCGCTGCCGGGAGAATCGAAGGACTTTTGTTGCTGAAATCGATCGCGGTTAGATCGCGTGCAGGAATCGCGGCGAAATGCTGAAACGAACTCGCGGTGCGTACCTCCACGCTGTTTTGCTTGTGGCTCGGGGATCTTATTCCTACGTTAACTATGTTCGGCTTGTCGAAGGAGTCGAGCGCCACGTCGTAGAGCAGACGCAGCAGCAAGCACGCGTATCCCAACGTCTTTGGCATATCGTCCGGAAACACCGGTTCCAGCACGCTCCCGGTGAACAGCGATACCAGCATGTTGTGGTAATTCATGGTCGGTATCATGTCCATCTCGATAAGTTTCGTTTGCGTCGAGAAACAGCCGAGCAGGCGCAGGGTATCGCATAAACTGGACTGGCAGATCTGCGCCGGGGAGACCAACGTTATTTTCACAACGACTTGATATCAATTATCGCCGGCACATCGGTAACCCCTTTCCTACCTCGTGATGGAAGAATTTCGCGTTCGCCGGCTCAAATCGCATAGCCGTACTTATGGTATGAAACACTACGTATAACAATATCAGCAACTGGCTCTCGTCCTGCATAGTTCTCTGCACGATATCGTTGCAAGGCTCGGCGTTCTCCGACCTCTGCATGCCCAATTGACCCTCCAGGGACACCAAGACGGACATCACGTATACGAAGCCGCCCACTTTCCGAAACACCGTTCTGGTCCTGTGTGATTCACGTAGACAGGTTAACAGGGACTGAAAATGAAAATGGATCCGTTAATCGTGTCGCATCTCGGCGAGTCCGAGGAGAAACGTCTCAGTGGGAGGTTTACTTTTAATATATGCGTCTTTAAGATCAAGGCGTTGGGTGGGGCCGAATGCATTACTCCTAGCAGCGTCGCCATGTCGTCATCACCGCCCGCACTGAGTATCAGTTCTCTCACGATACCGAGCGCTTGGTACCGGCAATCCACGTAGGGCACTAGATTGTGAGCGCAACGCGCGCCCCCGCATTCCCTGAAGACGTTCGCATTTTGAACATTACTCGCTAACAGTGTTGTCAAAGCCTCCATCACTAAGGCACCCAACCGTTCATCCTCCGGGCATATTATGTACTCTGAAAGCACGCGAGGGTTCTCAGAACTTGTATTTGCGACACGACATGGGCGAATGATCTTATCGGCGCATTCTTTATCGAACGAATGGTAATCTCTTTAACGGGCTTTACCTAATCCTTGATCGATGGCGGCTTGCTTGTCCTTGAGTAATGTCGCGTAACGGTGGAGGCAAGTCACAAAAACCTCCAGCATACCGACTTCTCTGTAAACGTCTTTAAATATAGTGTTGTGTCTGAAACGGAATCACGGCGGTTAGAACGTAATGTGTGATCCCGGCTATTCGCACGAGCCTTCTTCCGTCTTGGGATGAAAGTCTCTCGGATCATCCTTTGGAGGGTTACCTGAGTATATTGAGAAGAGTCTCCATACACATTATACTGCAAGCGACTGAGTTGTTGGTCTTCAGTAAAATGGACAGGGATATGAGTTCCTTGCACGGTACAAAATTCAGTTGGAAAACAATGAATTCCAACAGCTGAAAGAATTTCTCCTGTATCTCCGGATTCTTCAGGTGGATCTTCTCAGCGAATTGCGACAAGGTGTTCTGTCCCTCGAGGATGAAGTAATTCGCGTTGTCGCTGTGATACACGCTGGATATAGCGTCCAGTATAGTGCAGCACAGAAGCGGTGAATTGGACTTCACGAATACCGACTGCAATACTTGGAACGCTTGAATGTTCCGGACGCTTCCTCCTGGTGGTAAAGTGTAAAAATACGTGATCAAGTACGTCCGATGTTGACGTACGATTCATTTCGCAGGACGTGTCTCTCTAGATTTAGAAATCACCTCTGTTGCTGGGCTGTGGCAAGGAGAATCCGAGCATTTGAAACAAAGATCCCATACTAGCTTGACTCGGTTTTAGCTCCGTATGGCCGCACATTGTCAAAGACGCTAACATTAGTACCAAATTTCGAATCGCATCTTGCGCTTCCGCTCTACCATCTTGCTCTAATCGCGAGGGCGCGTGTCTGTGTACAGAAACGGTTGGTTTGTCTCGCATACAGAAATAATAACCGTTCGCAAAAACCGTTTGCTTACTTTAACAGGAACTCAGACAAGAAGATGTAGCCTTGACAGGCGCGAAAGTCGTCTAGCAATGTCTGAGAAACCTCACTGGAATCTTTTAGAAAACAGAACACTGTCACGAACATTTCTACAACTTCTAATGGTGCCAGCTCAGGTACACGTTGCATATTATCGATACAGAGTGCTATGCATCCTTTATCTGGAAGATAAATGAAACGGTGTAGCCAGTACAAAAATGATCGTTCCGAGATCTGAGAAAGCACGAATTATTAACGAGAGTCCGATGAAACGTCGAAGCTCACTATGTATGTAGGCTACTACGTTCTGCGTAAGACCGTGACGGGACAACGTCATCAAAACTTCCGCGGCACTCTTACGCCACATAACATTATACTGCGGACACCAACTGGTTATTGCTGAGAACAATAAGGTGAGATCGTCCTTACGGGCAAGTTCTTCCGCGGGATACGGATGACTACACAATCTCACCAACAGCTGCAACGGAGAGAGCAAGTTGGTCGAAAGAGAGAGAGACGATTGAATATCTCGGTTGAGCGGGGGGAAAAGCCACTTCTCGAACGAGATCGTTACCTGAACAAATATTTTTTGTAATAGTATCCTACGTTCTCTAGGAGTAAATTCACTATTAGCGTCGGTAATATCAGCGTCCTCCTCGTTCATCTCGGGCAGATCGAAGAAGAGATACAAACATTTCACCAAAGTCGACGGAACCGAGGCAGCGGTCATGGCCTGAGAAAGACGAGCGGTGATGTACATACAAGGACCGGTGTGAATATTCATCGATTAGAAAGATCCGATATGTGTACTTGTATCAAAGAAGTATCACCCGCCGCCAGCAAGTTCAACGCGGACAACAACATCCAGCCGTTGCTCGACTCCTCGCTGTTCTCAATCTCCAAGAACTTCACGATGGCACAACTTGCCGTCTCGGTGCTCTGATTGCTCGCCCTCCTCCTGATTTCCGACACCATCAATCTCGAGACTTGTTGCGTGAATGCCAGAATGTCCCAGAACTTTTCGTTCATATCCCCCGATGGACTAGATCCGAATACCTGGAAGCACGGAATGTTCTCTTCGTGATTGTGATGAGGAACGGCACTACGGTAGGTGTAGAGAAAAAAATTCTCGCGAAATTCCACGGTCGGTTCTTTTAAACGCCGAAACGGAATTTTTACACCCTGTATCTGATCTCAAAATACCGCGGTTCGTATTTTATGCCAGACACGATATATTTTTCACGTAATATCATTTGCCTTGTAAAAATAGGAGAAGAAAATAAAATACATATGTTCTGCAGGAAAGGACAGGATTGTATAAAACGTGTGAGTACAAAATGATGTCAGATTACAAAAGGATGGATTGAAGAGTTAGGAAGCGGTAGCGAGGAAAAATGGAAAAGGATGTGGGAGTTGATGAGCTAAATCAGATTAAAGGTAATATTTTGAGGAAGTTTTGGAGGAAGAAAGACAAGAGGTTGAGAAAGAGGAGAAAGAGAAACAGGAATGAGAATTGATATATGAAGGATGTCGAAAGGTTGGATTAAGATGGAAGTATAAAGGAGTCAGTAACAATACAGTGATAGTAGATGTATAAGTTAGAATAAGGTAAATTGGATAATGTAATGACACTGTGATAAAATAGTTAATAGCATCAGATAGAAGAGTGGAAATTTAAATTGTGAAACTCAGCAGACTAACTGCTGCGATCTTGGGATAAGTATATAAGTAAGAAAGGGTTTAATATATTTTTGAAAGGTTTAATTTAAGGTCTGGACGGATGAGTGTTAAGAACTGTTTTCAAGCCCGTTCTTCTTCGCTGAACTACTGTACACTTATAGAACTTAAAAACAACCAGATATACCGTCGAGACTTGATGGAAGAAAGAGAAGAGAACTAGTACAAGTTAATACAGCCAGTTCAAATGGGAAACGGATCTTTTGCAAACCAGGCTTCCCTTCTTGGGGCATTGTAGCTAAAGTAACCAACGTCCATCTATCTGTTTACCTTGCAAAACAATGGCAACATGTTGTACAATTTGTCGTCACGTTCAGCATCAGAGAGAGGATGAGGTGGATGCGTGTACTCGGAGAACAGCTTCTTGAGGTGCATCAGCCCCAGAGCAGTGTGCTGAGGATTGGCGCCCCCGGCACAATCGTCCAGGCTGCCGGTGCCGCTTGAACCCATGCCTCCGACGCTGGTGCCCCCTCGTAATTTGCGCATTATGTTCATACTTAAGATTTGCTGAAAAAGTTTCGAGTTCATCCTTAACACACCTATGGCCTACTATCCCTTGAGCGTTCTTCCAGAGAACAACGGACAGTGTTTTCTACGATTAACTACGAAACGAAAAGAGAAATCGAGTCCCAAGTGGCATCGTGACGCAAAATCCGCGAAAAATCAACTGTTTATCAGCACTACGAACAACAACACACATGTCACTCAATTAACACTGAAACTACTGCCGCTGCTGCTGCTACTACTAATGTCACTACAAACAAGTATGAAAAGTAGCGATAATTAAGGTGCAGGAAATAATCACACTATACTATTTATCAACTGTCATATATGAGTGCTGCTGAGAGGGAGAGACGAAAAAAACAGGATGAACTAAACTGCCCAAGACAGCTGATCAATACACAAGCTGATCAATGTAGGAAGCTGATCGATATAAGAATACGTTATCTGAACGAGCGGATGAGGAAAACTCGTCGTCGTCGTCGCGTGCTCGGGCGAGGAACGACGCAAAAGAACGGGATACGCGCATACTACATAGGCGAAAGAGAGATTAAGGAGAGAAGGCGAGCGAGGATCAAACGGCGGGGAAGAGAGATGCAAGCGCGTATCGCTCGTCTTCAGGAGCGAGCAACTCTCGGATCGACATGCGGCGCGCACGCACGGTCGTCACAGCAGCGAGATACGTGGTCAGCGGTGCGGTCGGGAAGTACGGCTGGCGATAACGTGTTCCAATAATGTGACCGGGGGGTGGGAGGGGGAGGGGAGTTCTCGGGCACTTGTCTGGTGCTAACATTGCGAGTGTTAACATGTCAGGCTGCGTGGAGAGAGCGCGGTGAAAAATGGTTACACGCGCGAAACGACCGCTCCGGCATCGGACGGCTCCGCTGCTGCTGCGTCGTCGACGTCGACGTCCGGTCGTCGGAGCGTTCTCGGCCGATCTCGGCCGGCGGTCAGCGCGTACGGATCAATGACATCTCGCCGTTCATACGTCGAGCATCCGGCTCGATATTTACGTCCGCCCGCCCGCTCTCAAAACGTCAGGCCGACGACGAGGTGCCACACCACGGCGCGAATCGCCATACACACTCGTACACACACGCGTGTATGCATTCGTGCGTACACATACACACATACTCGACACACACACGCGCGCGCACCACACGTCACGAAACCGCCCACGAGCGTCGACTGCGGTTTAACGAGTGACAGGCGCGCGTCGCGTCGCCGCTCGTGGCTACGCGCTCGGAAATTACCTGGGACGCGTCTCCGGGCCGGGGAATTCTACATTTTCTGTCGGCAAATCGCTCTCGCCGCGAGAGACTTTAATATTTCAGTGATAGCGGCCATCTTCGTGTTTGACAGCTTACTTTCGGCGCACGTCCAACGCGATACGTCGATAAGGTGGTCACGTGACCGTCGGCCCCGCGGCTGCGCGACCGCCTAATAATTCGCACCGCACGGCTTTTAAAGGGACGTACTTTAAAGGGCGGATTCTTCTTCTCTCGGCTCTTCTCTCCGAACGCTGATAGAGGCGAGAAAGCAGCGGAAGGAACGATGATACCGCCTCGGTCTCGGGAAATTTCCCGAAGCTTGGAAAAATTCAATCTCTCGCGATCGTATCGCAAGGGGAAAATCAATTGAATCGAGAGCGTGGTAAAGTAAAAGCAGTCAGAGATAAGGCGAGAGGACGAGAATCGGTTAACGCAGAATTTTATTTACATTACATTCCGTGACTCCATTGGGAATTGACATGAACTGCAAATATGTTTACAACTATAAATAAAAGTTGCAGGGAGAGCGAGATTGAAGGTGCGTTTGTACGAGACTACTCTCTCTCTCTCTCTCTCTCTGTTCGATATTTACAACGTGCGCTGGAAAAACTCTGAGATTTTCCTTTGACCGGTCTTCCTCGTGGGCGATCGTAACGGGCGCGATTCCGGCAAACAGTCTTTTATGATTTTCGCGGATTCTTTGTCGCTCAATTCCCTCAACAACGACAATTCAGATTTGATCTTCTTCGACGCGTCCCGAGGATGCTGGATAATCGCCTCTCGCGAATTTAAGGAATTCACGTCGCCGCCCAAAGAATGTGATATCTTATCATCGATTGTTCTCATGGGCCATTGTTTCTCATTCGCGTCCGTTTCTCGCAGAGCGTTATCTGCGGAACGATTCTCGTACGCACCTCCGTTTCGCGAATTGTTTGCTATCTCCTTCGAGTTATCCTTCTCGTTGCCCAGACTTTCCGGCATCCCGGGTTTCTCGTTATCGTCATTGTCGTCGCTATCGCAACTCGTTAACCAATTCAATATTCTTTCCTCTTCTGCCACTTCCTCTTCCGGCGCCTTCGAATAAAGGAAATACCGCTTGTTCTCGACGTCTTTCCTCGACGCAGGCGAGTCTCGGTTGCTCTTCAGCGACATGTCCCTCGGACAAACGGCGAAGTGGTTCTTCGACGTGGAATTTTCGGTCTTCGTGAAATATTTACTCAAGGATTTCATCTTGCTCCGGTTATACAAGAAACGATAAAAATCCGAACGAGCGCTCGATGACGCGGAATCTCGATGATACTCCGACAACATTGAGAAGATCCGCGCTGCGGAAAGAGATGAAATTGATGGTGAAACATACGAACATAATCGAACTTCTCCTAATTACAAATTACTATAATTAGTTATTAACATTCTCACCTATGTCGACGTCATGTTGGATCAGATACGCGTACATCGTCGCCACCTCGTCCCTCAGATTCGTGTCTCCGAAAGTGAAGTACACCATAGACCGACCCGCGACCGCGGCTGCCATCAATTGTATCAACACCTTCAACTTCGGATTCCCGTGAAACGCCCCGCACCCCCAGTTCCCCGTGGCGATGGCCGACAGATTCTCCTTGTTGACGTCGGAGCCGACGAATCCGACGTACGCCTGAGACGTGGGAAACACATTTCCTCGCGTTAGAAGACCAATTCCAAAATAACGAAGAATAATGCGTTGCGAGAAATTGTTTTTTTTATCATCTTATCGCTGATTGTATTACGATATACATATCTAATCTAAATAAACCCAAATCCGTCGGACTACATATTTACATCGTAACTATACAGACCTTGTTAAGCTCACGAGTCACGTTGCTAATGTTGAACTGCAGTGAGGACTGTTTGAAATAAAGGGCGTCAATGGCAACGACTGACGTCATACGCCTGCCGCTACTGTCCCTCGGGGTCTCATCGACGAAATCCCCTTTCCACTTGAAGGTGCTACTGTAACCTTCGTATTTGCTGTAACGCTCGATACCACTGACGATAAGCGCCTCTGTATCGTCCAACTCTTCCGTAACCAGCATGGTGACCATAAGTTCCGGACATATGACGAACCGTATCTCTTCCTGTACGCAGCCTAAGCCTAGCACACCGCCACCGACGTACCTGTTTCAGTAAGAAATAAAATTAATTGGATACCAACCTCCTCTTATTGTATAAATTTGCCCTTTTTTTAATGTTTATCTACATAATTTTCCTTCTACAATTTATCATTTATATAATTAAATGTGATATGTAATACGTAATTAACATATAATAAATAAGCCGGTATGTAATTGAACAATAAATGCATATACATCTGAAAATAAAACACGAATACTCACTTATTCGCAAAGTCGACTTGGAGGAATCCGGCTCCTTCGTTTTCGATCGTACCTTTACTCGTTATATGCAACGATGGTAACTTCTTGACTAAAGAATGCCATTTCGGGCAATCTTCCGGGGGAATGTAACGTCGCTCGATCGTTATTACACCTTCAGGTACTGCTCTATGTAAAAATCGTAACGTAATTCGAGTTCCACGTCTGATCGCCAATGTTCGTGTGAACAAACTATACAGAGCTCTTACGCAAAAGTAAGAAGTGATTGTATTTGGAAGTTGTACCCACCCTTAGATGTTACTCTCCTGAAATAATGGAAGAGACATTTGATCTTCTCCATCACCGCAGTACATCGATTATGCTTCTCCTCGTTATAAGCGGCGAACAATCTGCAATATGCAATCAATACAGTGATTAGAAGTATACATATGTAAAATATATTCGCGAGAAGGATCCAAGAAGGATATTCCACCGAATAATCCGATGATATCGGACCGTTCGAATTGTTGTACCTGTTGAAATTAATATGAGGATACGATGCATATTCCGATTGCGGATTGCTGGAATTGCGTCTCGGGAACGTACAGAAAAATGCGTTCGCCAGCAGCGAAGCGACTTGCAATTGACTCAGGCTGATGCACCCATTGGTGTGGCGCTTCAACAGGGGAACCGCGCCGGTCAACAGCATAGGAAGCTGCAGAGCGAGCTGCACTATCTTTGGCATCAGAGTCTCGAAGAAGATAGTCGTTTCCTCTTCGTCCATTATCTACGCGCAAGATTGAGTGAATTAGAATCTTCGAATTTACCATCAACCAGCGTATCGTGTGTCGCGCGATATACCTCTGAGAAGAAATAATGGAGCGCCGCGAAATTCCAACGTTGCGCGTATATCTGATTGTACGAGAGTATAGCCTCTTCCAATTGCTGGCTGGAGAGTATGCTCCTGAGCAAGGCTTCTTGTATCATCTCCCACCTATTTCGGCAACAGCGACTACCATTTCTCTAAAAAGGAGATCTAATTAATATCAGAACAATTAACTGTGATGAAACAGAACACAGTATCAAGCGTTATGATATGCATATTGCTAATAAAAATCAAGTCTGTTGTATGATGACAGTATATATGGCTTCTTTTATTACAGAATAATGCGTACCTGTTCTATGGGATATAAACTGTGCGCTGAATGTGGCATTCGTACGTAACCCTGACTCCATTTATCCAACTGATGTGAAGGATACGGTCTTGGCGGCCCACGTGCAGGTAACGGTAACTAACTCGGAGAAAGGATCACAGAAATCAGATATTGATGTTTGTGTAAAATTTATATCTAGAAAAAACCGATGTTAGTGTTCAATTTTAAATCTGTACCGTGAACAATACTGTGTGATGAGGAGAAACAACAACCGGTGGGTGTTCCTGATGTTCATATACGCCAAGACCTTTGCGTATCTCATTCATGCTCATACCTTTCCATTCTGGTATATCATCCGAAGGCTCAGGCTCGTTAATACCAATAGACATGGAACTAGCTTTAAAAAATTGGACATTTGAAAATATTTAAAGTTCAAGATATGCATATATAAGAGGATTTCATGAATAATATATAAGTGAGTGTACTTATAATCCGTATATGTAATACCACTATATTGCCAGGTGAGAGAGAAGTCCTGTCTCGAAACTACGGTGCAGGAATATATATTTTCTTCTCTTTCTGAGTATATTGTGAACATAATACACATATGTTGAATTAACATCTCTGCCAATAGAAAAATAAAATATATTTCAGCATATGTATATCCATATATATATATAATTTGATAGCCATATCTGCACACTACTATCAAAATATACACATCTGACATTGTCTATCCTTTGCTTCTGAGATGAGCTTTCTCTTATAGACAGCATAGGACGACTGGCAATATAGTAGTATTATATGTCCAAGCCCCCCTACAAGGGATATAGCGTCAATGGAAGAAGAAGAAGACTTACAATCTGAGTTGACAACGTTGTTTATGCCTGTTGATAACTCTATATCTGAGAATAAATCCGCGGAGAGCTCCTCGTCAAACGTTATTTCTGACTCCGACATCTTCTTTTTCGTGTGTGTCACTGTAAAATGCGCACAATACAACTTAAAGTCCAAAGAGTTGATAATGTTTGTCACTCACCCGTGAGAAGAGTAAATTACGATATCGAAACGACGCGTAGCATTTTAGCAAACATCACCGGAGCACAACTGGATATAAAGCACCTCACGATAAATTATTATAACGATAGATTTATCAACAATTTCTAGCTTTGTTTATCAGAACCGTAACCTACACATGAATTCATATTTTGTAACGCTACTATAGGTAGCGTTACGAAACACATTTGCATGACTGTTTGACACTGGACGCTTTTATTGGCTACACATCATCTTGAAATATTATCTAATGCAAATATCTTATGATAATATATAGCCAATGAACGGCTGTGTGTCAGCACAAGAGGTGTAAATGGAAAATACCCCTTGATTAGCCATATTGGGTCTATTCTTTTTAGTTGGATTGTCTATACTATTTCAATAATGTGCGACATTGAAACGTGAGAATTTCATAAAAGTACGTTTCAATGTGTATGTAAATTTTTTGAACTAGTGCAACCAGTTCTGCTAAAAAGAACAGACCTATTGTGATAGCAACATGGCGAGTGATCAATCGGAAGGAGGTGAGGTCAATCACGCATGGTTAGGTGGGATATAATCAGAATTATTGACGAAAATTTATTGTTCCAAATTGATTAAGGATGGTTGCGAAACGTTCGTTTGATCAATTACAGTTTGTAGGTAATAATAAAACGTCGATAAGTTGGCACCATATATATTTTATATACATACACACACAATTTCATCACGTGCATACACTCTCACAAAATTTCAAATTGTAACACTCTTAAAAACATTAATAACATGAACCATTTGTTATATTCTATAATGATCTGTTTATTACCGAGGTATTAGATTGCGCAGATAACTCAGTATTTCTTCCGTATCTTTTGTTAAAATTGCTTGCCTAGGATATTTAAAGCAGTTTCCTGACAACGATAGATTTCTAGAAAAATATTCTAATATTATTCCAATATTAAAAATAAAAACGACACAGTTGATGCATTTCATTCTAAACTACTAATAGTGGGTCAAACAAAAAGTTCGTTCCGATTCTTGTGTCAAATTTGATCTTATTGTATTTAATAGAAGCAGATAGGAACATTCAATATAAAGCATCGAATATTTAATGGGTGCCTTCATCAATCAAGTAATTCCCCTCGTTGTCTATGATCTTTTGACAACGTTCTGGCAGCATTTGTATACCTCTATAGTAGAAAGTAGTTGTTTCATTGTCAAAGAAGACAGAAATGTAATTGTCAAGAGCCTCAAAAGACGCAAACTCCTTCCCGTTTAAATTATTCTGTAATGATGGGAACAAGTAGTAATCAGATGGTGCGATGTCTGGAGAATATGAAGGATGCAAGAGGATATCCCAATTCAATTGCCTGAGCTTGTGCGCAATCTGCATTGAAGTGTCAGGTCTGTTGTTATCATAATGGAAGAGCACGCCGTCCCAATTAGCCAAGACAGGTCGCTTTTCCTGGATTGCGGCCTGTAATTTGCCCAATTGTTCACAATACTTGTCACAATTCATTGTTTCGCCAACAGGAAGCAGCTCATAAAAGATCACGCCTTTGCAATCCCACCATACTGTCAATATTGCTTTTCCAGGTGGAAATTCGGTTTGTATCACTGATTGACCAGGTTCATTCGATTGCTCCCACGTCCGTTTTAGTTGGATGGTATTGTAAGTGATGCAAGTTACATCACCTGTTACCAGTCGGTCCAAAACTGGATCCTTAGTCAATCGTCCAAGCAAAGAATTGGCTACGAAGACACGGTCCAATTTGTTCTTCTCTGAGAGTTCACGTGGCACCCAAACACCGAACTTCAAGATGTAGCCAAGCTTTTTTAAATGGCTAAGCACACTTCCATATGTAATGTTTAACTTCTGCGCAATTTCTGTAGTAGGAATTCTCGAATTTGAAGTGATTAAATTGATGGTTAAGTTATTATCCACTTTCAATGGGCGTCCGGAACATGTCTTGTCTTCTAAGTTAAAATCACCACGTCTAAAGTGCGTAAACCATTTTCCAACTGTTTTGGCACTCACCGCAGTTTCTCCGTAAACCTTACAAATGTTTTCCGTGGTAGCAGAAACTTTCGCACCTTCCCTAAACTTAAATAACATAATATGGCGAACATGCAAACTATCGGCACTCATCTTCAATTAATAAATATGAATTGTAAGTAAAATATAAATGTACTAATGCAGAGTCGACAACGGACACTACTTTCAGGTTAGCTTTCCGAGTCGCCTACTATTCCCCTCTTTGTCGCTCTGCAAAAGAATGACTAAAACACTTATTCTCTTATTGAACGCGGGATGCATTCCGGAGCTTGTGGAAAAATATTGCAACCGTCCTGTGATTGACTATATACGTGGCTTCTCTTTAGTATGTGTACTATTTGCAACCAACTTGAGGTCTGGGCCATGTATCTCCTCTTTTACATCTATATAGTGAACGCCCATCATCCCCTCCTTTCCTGCGATACGTCAAGAAAGGCGCTCTCTGCCACATCAAAACTATATGTGGAATGATACGACTGTACGAAAAATTTATAAATATATCCATGATATAATACATAATTANTATATATATATATATATATATAAGTTTCTCAGACAATTTATTATTATTAGTATTAGTCAGCACATATCTTTGATGTGGAAGAAAGTCTGATCCGATTGTATTTATGGTTTGGTCGCCCCTGGCGCAGAGCGTTACAGGCAGCAAGAAAAAGATAAAAAATCTGGTCGAAAGTTACATCTGATATCGAGTTCTATACCAAAATCATGCGCACATGATAACTTAAGTTGTCACCTTTGCAACGATGTATAACACATAGACGTTATCAGCATTGTTGCTTGTATTACACATATATGTCGCCACCATTAAAAGTCTGAACGAACATTTTGACTGACCCAATATTTACGTCAAAGTTAACGAACGCAAGGAAGATTATGTGGAATGTACCTAGAAAAATCATTTACCTTAGATTTTTCAAGTTACCAAGTTCAGGTGGCACATGAGCAATATTATTGTTAGCTAGATTTAAAATTGCTAGTCTTTTCAGCTTTCCTAAAGATGGCATGTCGATCTCACCGATTAAATTGTCATTGGCAGTTAAACCTTCCAAAGACACAACATCATAAATAGCTTCTGGTAGCTTTGTAAATCTGTGGAAAAGGTTATCATGCAGACACAAGCATAACGAGAAGAGAAATATCGCAGATGAGTTACCAGAGATTTCCACGAACATAACATTTCAATGTCATAATACCTGTTAAACGAGAGATCGATATCTCGCAAGTATTTCAGGCAACTAATACTCGGAGGTAAGGATTCCAGGTAGTTTTTACTTATGTCTAAGGCCTGCAGGTATTTGTACTTTTCGCCTGTCCACTCGGGCAGACGCGTCAGGTGATTCGAAGTTAACTTCAGATCGGTCACCGTAACAATTTGAGCCATCTCGTCAGGTAGTTCGGACAGTTTGTTCCTACTTAAATCGACGACCGTGACCGAGGCTCCCGCCGCGTCTGCCAAAACCTCATCCGGCAATTCCACAAGATACTGCCCAGCCAAGCTGAGCAGTTTTGTACTCTTCATCGTGTACCTGAATTGTCATACACACAGCAAGTGTCTGTGTCAGATTTGATCGGTAACTGAGAATGGAGCGACTCGATGCCGATGTTCACATACTTATCGGGATATTTGCTTATGCTGGCACCGCATGGTAACAAGTCTCTGGCATTTACATTTGTACTGTCCGTGGTTTGGCGTATGTGCGTCAAGATACGCGGTGTGCCACATCGTATGATGTCTCCCCTGATATTTTTTATATCGTTGTCCTTGATCACAAACTGCTTCAGGTTTGGCAAGATACCGATGCAAGAGGGTATCCTGTAAGAGCGACTCGGTGCAATGGATGATAACAGCGAGTAAAACAGTGCAAAATGAAAGAGAGAGAGAGAGAGAGAGAGAGAGAGAGAGAGAGAGAGAGAGAGAGAGAGAGCTCACACGACGTACAGAGACAGATTATTGTGCGACAAATCGAAGACCTCCAAATGGATCAGTTTGATTATTTCCTCGGGTATCACCTCGATTTGATTGTTTTGCAACGTGAGCTTCCTCAGACAACCGACTCCGTCCAGGTATTGCGGATCGATTCCCTGCGAAACGAAAAATCACAGAACACTCGATGAAACCAAATCTTCCTCTCCGCAGAGGATCGGATAGTCAGTCGCGATCATTTCGAGTGTAGATTAACGCATTAACACATACAGGAATGTTATTGTTATCCAAATGCAATACTGTCAAAGCGGAACAACCTGATATGTCCGGGAATCCCTTCAAATTGTTCGACTGGAACATTATTCTCTCTACTTTTCGCAATTCACCCAACGGCGGTATTGTCTCCAGCTGGTTAAAGCTGACGTCTAACGTCTTTAGCGCTGTTCGTGCATCGAAAGTGCAGTAATAATTACCCGACAACAGAAGGAAAAACATTTGCAAAGTATACGAATAGTCCTTCTTGTTCAATTGGTAAATCATCGGTGCGTTTATATGCGGAAACTTACATCTCATGCTCGTCATATCCGGCGGCAATTCTTTGATCATATTGTGACACAAGTTCAACGTGACCAACCGCACCATGTATCCCATTCCAATTGGCAGATCGCTCAAATTATTGTGTGACAAATCCTACGAGATGGAGGATAACTATAAAATTATCGATTCGAGAGATTGGAGAACAACTGGATGGACAATTCGCAACATATATGTCGTAACATTACTACCAAGTACGTTAGCATAATCAGATTTCCAATCTCCGACTCTAATATATTGATATGATTATTTTTCAAGTGCAATTCACACAGTTCCGTCAACGTGTAAAATTTCGGGGGCAAGCTTGCCAGTTTGTTGTCCGACAAATTCAACAGCTTCAGTTCGCGCAAAAACCCGATCGCAGCTGGCAGTTCCTCCAGTAAGTTGTTATGTATCTAACAGTGATATCTTGATTAATGTTTATGATAAAACGGAGCTGTTATAGTAGACATAATTGTACGTACATCCAATGTACTGAGCTCTGTCAGAAATCGTATTCTACTATCGATGGTAGTCAAGCTGTTGGAGCTCAGATCTAAGACTCTCAATGGTTCTTGTTCCCACCATCGTTCCTCTTTGTGCTCGTAATCGAGCTCGAAGTGCAAATTGCGTAACTCCTCTTCCGTCAATTCGTTTATCCTCCACACTCGGTCTGGTACTGCAATTTATGTCACTCGGTTGATTTCCTAAATTCAACATTCCCTCTTTTTCTTCTTGTATTTCAATGTTATCTCGTTAGATTCAGATTGAGGACACTTAGATCGACTTACCTCGTACTGCAAATTGATTTATTTGTAAGTTACAACGAGTTTACCTGATGATGTATGTGATCACCTCTCTTACTTTTTAGCAAAGCGTGCAAAGCAACTCAAGGCGATGGTTTTCCACACGATACCAAGCGCATGTTTCATTTACAATTAGAAACTACCTCTGTATCGCATGTATCGTGAAGCACCGTTATTGTATATTCCGAACTGGATAATGGAGATTAAACCAGCACACTTGATGCAATCACACGTCTACATATGGTTGATAATTTTGAATTTTGTTGTATCTCAGATACAAATCAATAGTACACGTAATTTATATACATAAAAAAAGAAACACAAATTGCATAAATTAAAACTAAATTTATTTCAGACCTTCACATATCACCGAGCTTACAATGTTCACCCGAATTACCTAAATATCAATATATGTAATACATATGTGTCGAATAAATGCCAATTTTACGTAATATTAATTAGTCAATCATTTAGTAGCAATAGTAACGGTAACATTAATTACAAATTCTGATATCTTGTATATCTTCATTCCGAAGGTGGTCTTGTGATACGATGAGAGCACGAACAGAGTAATATTACGCATATCTCACATTTCTTTGCAATCTTGGAAGGTAAACTCGATAGTACAACATAGATGCTATATGTGTACAAGTAAAATATCTGTGCGACAATTAACATCCAAGTAATATTCACAAACAACATTGAGAAAAACAAAAGATTTGCATACTGATGTTTTCACGGGACGTCGATGAGATCACCTACAACAGTTCTCCGAATATGGATATGTAAATAAAATACGTAATATTACCACAAGCATGCCCATTCGATCGAAGAATGCGACCTCGTTCGCAAACGTAAAACGGAACATGCTCAAAATAATGCGGCACATGAACAAAACGAACGGATATTTCATGAATACGTAATAAAATATGTAAAAATGCTAAATGACCGAGTATTGTCACTATGCTCATAATATCGAGATGTGTGCATAGATTGTGTTTGTACAAATACCCGAGGCCAGTCCTCTCGACGAGAGATTCAACCGTCCGTTCTTTCTCGCCGACACGATCGAGCTTTTCGACAGCTCGGCATCGTCGTCGTTCTTCGTGCGCTGTTTAAACACCGCCAAGTGGTTGATCTTCTTTTTGACGCCGCTCATATTAATGACGACGTCTCAACCTCGGTCACAATATGACCATACGCAGTACCGACGACATATAATATATATATAGACATCACTTCCTTACATATATGTATATATATATATTTCGTATATGTGGTTGCACGGAGAATTGCGGACGCGTATACTATTGAAGTGCCACCAGAGAATGTAGGCAAAACGTACCGAATTGCAAAGAACGCAGCTAAAAAGAACAGACCCGAAAAAGAACTTGGTTCTTGTTTTGACGGTTCGAGTAACAGAACGATAGGTTAAATTAAAATGCCGGTCGACCAGAAACGCATCAACGGGCCGGAGTCTTCCGTTCCGTACGATATTTACATTCATTCCGAATTGAAGGACAATGAAGTACAAAATGACGCATTGAAAAGGCACGACGGTCGCTCAAACAACGAGCTTAGAAATATATGTAAGGATAAAGTTGAGGTTATGTTTACTAAGCGTGCTCTATAAAGTTGAATTTCAAGACTATATATATATATATATATCTTTTCGTGTTTCCGGAGAGGGAAATATTTAAGATATTTTGTCGGCAGTTTTAAGGACAGGTATTGTTAGTCAAGCCAAAGGCTCTGCTTATATCGAGATGGGCGATACAAAAGTCATCTGCTCGGTGTTTGATCCCAGAGAGGTACCAAATAAAACCGGCTACTGCGTGCAAGGTGAGCTGTACTGCGAATTCAAATTCGCGTCCTTCTCTCATCGCAAACGGAAGATGCATCAGCAGGACACCGAGGAGAAAGAGTACAGTTTAGTACTGCAAAGGGCTCTGGAGCCAGCAGTGTGTTTAGTACGTATTTCGTGATACTCTTTCTCCTTAGAGACTTTTTAAGTGTTTCTGAGAAACAACGCGTGAAACACAATTGTATAATTATTTTTCAGAACGAGTTTCCTAACTTCCAAGTGGACATTTATGCAACAGTCTTAGATAATGGTGGATCGGCCCTTGCTGCTGCGATCATGGCAGCTAGTTTAGCCTTAGCAAATGCGGGTGTGCCGATGTACGGCTTGGTCACAGCATCCACCATTGTAAGTACTGATGCAGACTGTGGATGTTAATGAATAAATAAAATTATGTGACGTAACGAATTTCAATTATTCAATAGGCAGTACACAATGGTATGTACTTGGTGGATCCGACAGATAAAGAAGAAAGCTTCTGTTGCTCCAATTCCGAGCCAGGCGGAAATTGCGATCATGGGATCATCGTGCAAGCGGCCCTTCCGCAGCACGGTCAGATCTCTGAAATGTTTGCTGTAGGAAGCTTCGATACGGATACGATTGTACATTCCATGGATCTCTTGAGCACAGCTTATAAAGACATACGTCCCTTATTGGAACAGTGTCTCGTGAAAACTATATTTAAGGTATTCCGCTCACCGCAGAAAAATAAGAAATGAGAGTACAGCATATTTGTTGAATTCCTTTGTGTATAAAATTGTTAATAAAATATCTAATAACGGGTACTCTTGATTTTTTTACGATCACTAAGCTCGTGACTTTTACTGGTTTTCGCGTTTTCACTACGAGCCATCCACAGAATTTTCAGTAACACGAATCAATGGCTACGTTCAATAGAACGTCTACTTAGTGACTGCTCGAAATTTTTTGAACTGAGATTGGATTATTTTTTTAGATTAAATTTAAATATGTGTACCAATTAGAATTTTCTTCTATTTTAAGCGTCGAAAAGAATTTGAAAAGCGAGTACAATGTAGATTTCAACGAATCACGCACATTTTCGACTCAAGGAGAATTCACACCTTGACAAAACCTTTGTACGTGTTATTTTTATAAAGAAAAAATGTGAAATTAAATTTCTAAACCTCTTGAAGCTTTAACTAGTTTTATAACAACGTAATACGCATCAAATTTTTTTCGCTACAACATTAAATGACTTGAAAGAAAATTGCACTACAATGTATACGGGTGTGCAAATAAGAAGAAAATAAAAAGACACGCTTGATACGCTTTATTTCTTTGAAAGGCCGAGTTAATAGATTAGAATTTTAATCTGTGCGGGTATTGACTGCTTCGCAGTCCGAACATCGCAGAGAGATAAGTGAACAACATCTTCTTATCCTTATGTTTCTTGATAGTATCGATGATTACTTTGTCCACCAATTTTTGATCGCTTTTCCTCGCGTCACTCGGCGTATATTCCTCCTTCTTCTTGCTAAAGATATCTCCCTCTTCCTTCTTGGCGCGTTTGTCGCGCTTCCTCTTGAAGTATTCGTCTCTTATGTGCTGCGGCAATACAAAGTCCTGGAGAGGCAGCTTCGTGGTCGTGGCGATCACATAATTCTGACTCACTCTTCGTAAGGGACAGCCGTTGATCAAGAACGGTCCTGTTGTACAAATTCACAACAATATAATTAATTTAAGCCGATATCATAAGTATCAACGACATCAACAAGTTACTGCGACTCGATGCGTAGTCTCGTGTTAAATGAAAAAACATCCAGTAAAAAAAGTAATACAATTAAGATAAAAATTAAGAAAGAAATAAAAAAAGGAAAGTGACAGTTTCACAGTTGTATCTCACGATGTAATAGTAATGTAAATACGTACCAGTAACCAAGAGCAATCCACTCTTCAGTTGTTTGAGGAAAACAACCCTCTTGCCCTTATGAGGGCCAGCCAACATGATGCAGATGGTTCCCGGTGTAAGTGAAGGCCGCAGGTAACGACGGTGTTCATGGAAGCATTTCTTAGCGTGGTGCACAGTGACCGGGTCTGCGGTGGGATAATTCGCGCGTCTCTTCTTCAAAAGTACGATACGTTTCTCGCCGTTCTTGTCGCCACCGATCTGCTTCTCGATGGTCAACGGTTTCTTCGGCTTGACCTGTAATAAGATATACATTCATTGACATATGAATTTCAACCAGAACGAGGAAGCCTCAGCAAAGCTGTCACTTGCGTCTTGTTGTTTCACAAATTAGAGCACGCGAGAGTTACTTGTGATACATCAATTGTATCAAGATTATCGCATATATCGATTAAAATATCGGCATTATATCACGGTAGAATTGAAAAAAAAATGACACAGTACTCTAACGTGAACTCACCTTCTTCGGAGTCTTCTTATCGAGGAACTTGTAGATCGCCTTCTTGTGGTACATACGCGTGCGACTGAATCTGTACACGCCATTACCCAGGTCATAGTTCCTGGGCTTCGACGACCTCTTCTTCTTTCCCTCGGCGGCGGCAGCCGCGGGTGCCGCAGCGGCCTTTTTCTCCGGAGTTTTCGCCTTCGTGTCCGCCATCTGCAAGAGTAAACGGTCAGAGGTTATATGGTTTGCGCTTCTCCGAATATACAACATGAAAGCCGTGTGCAAGCCGAGACGCGAGTGTGCGCGACCCGTTGAAAATCAACATCGTACTCGCTTACTCGGATTCTTCTTTCCGACGTTTGAAATAGAAAAGAAAATTCGAATTTTTAACCCGGAACGTCGCACGCGAGCCGCACGATGAACACGTGACAAAAACCGAGAAGCAGCGTTCGCTGTCGCAAAAATACGGTGTTACACGTACGGCTCGAGGCGAGCTGCGCGATATTAGTCCGCAAAATTCAACAATTCGTCGTCAATAACAATCGGATTTCTTCGATTATGCTGGATTACTCGATGTACAACCGAACTCACCGTAATACAAACGACTGAAAGAACGTGAAGCAGGAAACCAGAGAAGAGATTCGGAGCGGGACGGTTTCCCGTGTGCGAAGCGCAGTTGTGCGACGTAAACCGTGAATTACGTAGGCGATGTTCACGTTCACTCTTCGGTCGGTAAGCCGGTAACGATTTTCGGTTCCGTTCCGCGCTGCGTTGCGTTATCAGCCGGCCCGTGTTAGGTTGCAGCAATATGTCCGATAAAGCGATCTTATGCAACATTGCGATTGCATAGTCATTAGCTTATCAGACTCGACCTTCCACCTTGTGGAATTTTACTTTTATTTTTTAATGCGATTCGCACTGTCGCGTACAATAGTAGTTTATCGCGCTGACATTTCCCCTTTGTCCCTACGAGCGTTTGTTTACAACTTCACGCGTAATTCGTTCCGTACATTCATGAGCGTCACCGCACTCGCCGGTTCTCGAAGGTAACGCGATCCCTCCCGTCTTTCTGTCATTTTGTCTAGTTTTCTGTGAGGTATGTCTCCTCCTTCCGTATCAAGGATATTTCACGAGACGAGGAATCTCTTACTGTCATTCATTCGAACGTTTCCAATACACACGTATCCACGTAAGCGCGGAGGAAATCATTAGTATTCTCTTGATTTGTAAATGTTAATTTTACACGCTGCTCCCTTTTTTATTGGCGTACGTGTGTGTATGTGTGCGTATGCTAATGTCTCGTAGCAACGGACGTGTCACCCGAGTTAGTAAATTTCAGTGCCTCCACGTCTGCCTGGGAAAATGGAGCGGAGCACGGTGTTCGTGGACATGCTGGTGGAGAGACGGAAGGACTGCGATATCTCGTGGGCGACGCGACCCATGGATCCGCTGCTACCGCATAAACTGCCACCGGAGTCGAAATACAGCAGAGAAGAGACGATCGAGCGCATCTTGTCCGATGCACGAGTGAGGTGTACGATCGAGAAGTTAGCAGCTACGAACGGCATCGGTACCAAGGATATCGAGAAGAACGCGCGCGCTATATTGAATGAGATGGCCAGCAAAGAGGACTTGGCGACGGTTCGTTGGCTAGGTAAAGTATATGCACTTACAATTTGTCGCATAAATTTATCATCGATAATACATCCATTTGTTTTGCATCCAATTTCGCATCTTACATATACTCGCATTCAAATTCCAGGCATTTTCATAACAAAAGCCATGAAGAGGATGTTCGCCAAGATCTACGTGAACGAGCGCAGGCTCTTCGGCCTGAAGCGAGAGATGCAAATGTCGCAGGTGCAGTACATCTACGTGCCGAGTCACAGGAGTTACTTGGACTTCATATTGCTGTCGTACGTTCTCTTTTCCTACGACATGGCATTACCGAATATTGCCGCCGGCGTCGATTTTTACAAGATGAAAATAGTAGGCGAGTTAATGCGGAAGACCGGGGCGTTTTACATGCGACGTAGCTTCTCCGACGATCTGCTCTACAAGGAGATCTTCCGCTCGTACGTCAGCAGCATCGTCAGCCACAGCGGCAGGGCGATCGAGTTCTTCATCGAGGGCACCCGCAGCCGCAGTCAGAAGAGCATAACGCCGAAATACGGTGAGCCACTCGACACCGACGTCACCGTATATATGTAGTCGACCGGCTGTATCGCACGAGTCGCTCTTTCGCAGGCCTGCTGTCCATGATCCTGGAGAGTCTGCTTCAAAGCGACGTGCCCGACATACAGTTCATACCGATAAGCGTCAGCTACGAGCGGCCGCCGGAGGAGTTGCTGTTCGTTTACGAGCTGCTGGGTATCCCGAAGCCGAAGGAAACCACGGCCGGGCTTCTTCGCTCTCTCTCCATACTGCAGAAGCCCTTCTCGCACGGCCGCATCTTCTTCAACATCTGCGAGCCGATCTCCGCCCGTCGCTACGTGGACGTGTCGCTTCGCAGGGCGCGCGTTTTGTCGCCCTACGTCAAACTGCCTACGTCGATCTCGGAGACCATGGCTTACCTCATAATAGACGAGCACAAGAAGAACACCGTGCTGATGCCGATCAATATCGTCGCCTTGCTGCTCAACGAGAGAATCCAGACGCGACCGACGGAGCCGCTGTACACGCTCCACTCGTTGGCCAGGGACTACCGCTGGTTCAAGAACTTCATCGCCAAGGCCTTGGCCGTGCCGGTGCATCCCGAGATCGGAACGTGAGTGTTCACCTCACGCGATTCTTAACTTTTCTTTCCCGCGACAAATTGTACGATCCGCTCGTTGCTGCAGTGACGGCAACGAGGAGAACGTCGAGCAAGAGATACTGGAGTCTCTGAGACCACACGACGAATTGATCGCGTTCGATTCGTCGAACACGTTGCGGCTTAAGCAGAGGCACCGAGCGAGCAAACAACCGACGAGCGCATCCAAGGTCAAGGGACACTTCCTGTCGGAGCGCACCATGTTGGTGGCCGTACCCGCCATTAATATTGCGATTTACGTCAACCCGGTCTTTGCTTTCCTGGCGAAGGCAACTCTGATTACCGTGACGATAGGAGAGCGTGGAACACCGACCGGTAATGATCGCACGCATTGTTCCCGTATCCCGGAAGGAACGAGGACGTTTATTTTTACGGTTCTTCCTCCTCCTCGTCCAAAGTATAAGATATACCGGGATCTTCGAGCGGCAAAGATCAATTATTCGTTTGCCGTGCGAATAGGATGCCTTACATTGATAACAAGTCATTCATTATACATTGTTGACAAAATACATATTTATAAGGGAAATAAAAACAAGAAAATCGCGGGAAATTAATGCGACGGCCGACGTGTCAATAAGCGAGAGAGAAGCGCGTGAACTCTTGAAAGAATCTCATGTGTTTTATTCACGCTCGCAGGAAAAGCTTTGGAACGATACCGATTACTTAGGACGCTGCTCAGCACCGAATTCGCGTTTCGCCCGATCGCGGACCGAGATCTCGTCGAGGCGGAGTGGAGAGAATCGTTGGACATGCTACTGTCGGAGAATTGTCTGCGTCGCGCGCAGGACGATTCGATTTTCCCGGGAGAAAACGAGAAACTGTTCTCAATCCTGCACAACATAGCGCTGCCTTTCGTGGACGTCATGTGTGCGATGTGCGCCGTACTTGAGGTAAGAATTTCAAGATGAACGTTTCAAGATTCCTTGACGTCAATAGGAGGAAAAAAGGACCATTAAGAGCCATCAAGAGCACGGGTCGTCTAGTGCTATTAAACGAGAAAATTATGTCAGATGTAACATTCATTACTAAGAACTCTGCTAAAAATAGTCACATAATTCATTTTTGACTGGGTAACTATTTTTATAATAAAGTTTTTAATAGTAAATATTACATGTAACATAATTTTCTCATTTAATGACGCTAAACGATTCGTGTTCTAGCTCTTAATGGCCCCCTTTTCTTCTTAAGAATTTCAAGTCTTAATTCGGAAGTTAACGCGTTCGCTATTGTGGTTTACTTCGAAAACTCTTCCCACAGACTACATTGCATTTGTCTCTATTTAATTATTGTTAAATTAGTATTAATTATTATTAAACAGACTCATAACGAATTCGATCACCCGCATTAGTGTAACAGAAGCACTTTGACGATGGAATGATTAATGTATATTCTACTGAATAATACGACAATAACATTATTCAGTGTTTAATCGTTCAAAGTGTCCGTATGCTTTTTTTATTTAAATACAATTTCATATATAGCAGCTTTCAGAATACACACATAGTGTGGATTATCGAACTCGTTGTTACTTTGTTTTTATGTGGATGTAGCAAAATAATTATCATTGTTACACACACATACACACACACACGCGCGCGCGCGCGTGACGTTGCTAGCGTGTGTCGTGTCGGAAGTCTTTTCCCACGGAATACGCATTTCCTCCAGCGTATTTCTACTTGAAGAGAGATCTCTGTTCATATCAACACTTGTTCAGTGTTTATGGGAAGAGACTTTTTAATCAACCTGTATAACCGCGAGTCTACGGTGATTGACGATGTATCCTTGCGCGAAATTCTCCTTAGCGGGGTGAGGTAGTGTCGAGCGGACTCACGAATCGCGCGATACTCGTCGAGATGCAGAAGGAGGTGGAGAAATTGATGCTGGCCGGCGACCCCTGCTGTCAACACCCGTACTGTTTGTCCCTCGACCTGTACAGCACGACGTTGTCCACACTGCTGTCGCAAGGCGTCGTCGAGAAGTGTCCGGAACGCGGTACGTACCAGGTGAATGAAAGTAACCTGGTGAATCTCATCGGCGCGTTGCGCGATTTACCGATGCGACGCCCCACGGTGCGTTACATCGATACACTTCTTTCGATCATTTCGCCGTCGACGGAGGTGCAAGCTAAATTATAGACGGCGGCTCACGCCGCGCGAAATGCGTATTATTGGTATCTGCGTGTATGTGTGATCGAATGACGGGATATGCGTGACGAATAATGGGAACGCTAATCGACACTACTTACACTTTCAGTGGATTGATTTAATTTCTAATGTTTAAAGGTTTAATGTGTAAAGGTCAACATTTACTTAATTCGTTAATCGGCTTAACTAATTTAAACCGGCTTATTAAGTTAGTTTCTAATTGGTTATTGTTTGAATTAAAAATCTACTTAATCGATTTGGATTTGTTTTGAAATGATCTATTCTGACGAAGCAGATTCTTCAGAAAGTTCAGATTCGAACATGGTGGAACGTCGTCGTTGACAGGCGGAGCCAAGGGCTAATCGTGGCGACACGTCGCGGGAGGGACGCCGTTACTAGCGAGAAATAACTTGCGAAAATATCTATTTGAAGACGCACGCACTGAAGAGCGAAGAATGCACAACGATTAGCCCCTGGTTTCGCCCACTCGCAATTCTATCGTCGTCCACCGAGATACCCGATATCGGTGTCTATCGCGGGAACGACCTAAAAATTGGAGACGAAACTGTTCAAATTGCCGAGTATCCTGGCGGTGTCGTCGTCGAAGTCCGCCGTGAATCTCTTCCTTCTGCCGAGGAGCAGCGTAGCCGCGGTCGTGGTGGTCATCGGGTTGGTTATATTTCGGAAGAGAAGCTGCGAAGGAGAATTGGATGTCCTCCTTTAGATAACGCCGCCCAAAGTGAGAAAGTTCGCGACGCGCGTAATTCTCGACGGCACTCAAAATCCGTGTCAGACTGTCCCGGATGTCCCGTAATAGTCATTACTCGAAACTCGTTTTAAGTGGGATATTTCGAATACTTCAATTCAAGTAACGATTGTTGGGGATTGAGGATTGCAGATTGGTGAGAGTCTGACGAGTTGACTGACTGCGATATCGTTTCTTTGTGTCCCCATTGATCAAGTTTAGATCTCTTCAATCCGCAATCCTCGATCTCCACTGCAGGATGATCTAGGATGCAGTGCCGTTAGACGTTTCATAGGCTTCTGAGGTGTTTCACTTACCATAACCAGCCGCACGAGATAGACCGCGAACGTGAGGAACGATATAGCCATGAGCGCGCCTTCTATCGACGGGAACCCCACGGAGTGATCCTCGTGATCGTCGTAATGTCCATGGTAATGCGCGCCCCTCGTCCTTCGTCTCGGCGCCATGGCCGTGGCGAGGCGCGATTCTAAATGTGAGTAAACAAACAAAGTGAGAAATGATGAGAAAGCGAATACGCTCGTGACGGAGTAAGAGTGTAAGTTACACGATCGTTACACATCGCACTCTGAGTCAGCGGCCCTGTGACTCTTTCCTAAAATCGAAAACGCGAAGAGTTTCATCACGACGACTTCAGCGACCGTGTAACTTGGAAATTTAAGATTGCCCGCGAAACTTTTCACTTTTCCGTTTCTTAGGGCAGTATTCATAGTAAGGCCTTATACTTCGAGATCGTCTCGAGTCCATCTTCAGATACTGTGCAGATCACTTCATTGGCTACAAAGCATCTGAAGATGAACTTGAGACGATCTCAAGTGTAAGATGTTATTATAAGCATTAGCCTTACAGCTAAGTTACACACGATCGCCATCCTGGAGATCGTGAATCTTTTCTCCCGACGTAAACTCGTAAACGATTCAAGTATCCAATTTCTTTCAAGTTCCTCAAGTTGGAACGTTTTCATTTCTCACGAGTTTACGGCCAGAGGGAAAGATTCACAATCGATCCCAGCCTGCCCAGAGAACGTGTGTGTGTGTGTGTGTGTGTGTGAAAGTTGTACCTATCTCCGACATGAGCGTCTTCTCGAACGTCTTGAGGAAGTGGATCTTCCCCTCGAGCGACACCGGCTGCGACTGTAGAGTACGGTGGACGCTCTTGAGTACGTCCACGGGCAGATATTGCAGTATGCCATCCTCCTGTTTCAGCGTGCGATTGTAAGACTCGTCCCACGGCGTTCCCTGTGCGGGGATGGTGCTCGAGGATGGCGATTGAGTCGTGAGCGCGTTGTACGTCGTTGTATCCGGCGTCGCACGGTGTCCGTACGAGAACTTATTCTAAAACGTCGAATCGCGTGTATAAGCTATTTATTCCGAGCGAGCACCCTTGTGTATGTATCCCTCTTCTTCTCCACCGAGCTTATTTGTTGACTAAATCGTTATTACGCTATTCGAGCACATTGTTATCAGATTGTTTTTGTCATATTACATTTTTATTATATTATTGTGTAGTATTATACGTGTATTAGTATATTATAGAGAATAATAATAATTTATACTGCCAATATATAAATTATCATGATCGTCAGATTCGCTACCTCGTTTGCGACGTCGCCGGTGCTCTCCGGGCCGCGGTTTTCCTCGGCCATGTCCGCGTAAGCGTCGGCGATCTGCACGGGAAATAGATACGACGCCGTGATCGATTCCGGAACGGAATGTGTCCCCTTTATCTCCGCGATCTTACGGTCCGTCGCGTGCGCGACTTTGACGACGGGGCGACGGGATGCCCGGCTGCTGTTTCGCTCCAGGAAGCCGTGGTTGTCCGCGTCGCCTCGTCGGAACTTGTAGAACTGATCCGGTTGCACGGAAGGTATCCTGAAAAAAAAAAAGAGGAGAAAACCAGAGCGACTTTGGTACGACCTGAAATAATCCAAGGGGACGTCCTCCGGACATTCGTCTTGCACTTTGGAGAACAAGAAGAGTGACTCGTCACCTCTCTCTCTCTTAAGACGAGACGACGGACAATTTGCTCTCTCGGATCACTTCCGATTATTTCTCCACATTTCTCCACACTTAGATGGACTCACCTGTAAATCTTGTTCTCGTCCGAGAACTGCGGCATGTCCACCCATTCGGCCAGGTTGAGATTCAGAAGGAGCAGCGCGGAGCACAGGGCGCAGAGGATGCCGCGCGCGAGCATCTTGCGGAGAAGACGGCGATGCTGCTGATGGCGTGAAGAGTGTATGGTGGCCTTCGCTATCCGCTGGAGGGAACAACGCGCCTCATTCTCCCGAGGTGGCGGCCGGTCGCGTCTCCAGCTGAATAAATAATACGCCAGCTTTCGCCCTGACGGTCCTGCTGCGCCGTCGGTGTAATTCGGACGCTGCCTGACAGCCGCGGGACAGCGACAGGACACGCGCGAGAGGACACCCATTATTTCCGGCAGTGGTTCTGTTAGGATTAATGAGAACGAAACGACGCGATGACGCTCGGTCATGTCGACGATGACGACGAGGAGGAGGACGAGTCGAATACGACGGAGACAGGGAGCGTTTTTCTTTGCGGACGGTGTTTGGAAAGAGAGAGAGAGAGAGAGAGAGAGAGAGAGAGAGAGAGAGAGAGAGAGAGAGAGAGAGAAAGAGAGAGAGAGAGAGAGAGCACAAGGAACGTCTCAAAACGAATCGTCGTTTATTTTTGCGTTCTTAGATCGTTACAGAGTTTCTCCTCTACGCAAAAGGATTCGTCTTATAGAAAACTTGCAGATCCGCGGAAAACTAGCGACTACTACCCCTCTCCCCTCCACCGCGCGCACGGTTCTTCACCCGTGTTAATAGTTTCGCGTGTTCTTCCCTTTCGAGATCCTATTTCGTATTCTTTTCTTCTTTCATGCTTCTTTACTTGTAACCTCGCAAGAGAAACGCGACGGTCGCTTGTTACGCATCGTTATTCCCCTTCGTTACCGCTACCGGAGAGAGGATCGGGGGATTAACATGTAAATCGGAACTTCCACCTGGCACTAAGTACACAACCTGCGGCGATCCCACATAACACGTGTCGTTCGCGCCCGCGAGGTTTGTTTTAACCGCGACGACGCTTCGCTCGAGAGGCGAACGCTCGATTATCGCGAGAGCCGGTTCCGAGTTTCAAGGCTGCCGAATGAGATATAAAGTCGAATCCGCGTACAATTACGTGAGTCAATATAAATGTTAAATATTACGAACATTATTCTTATACACCACGCACACACATACATACACATACACATATATATGTGTATGTATATTTAAATAATTTCTATCCTGCTTTGTTTTTCGACCGCAAACGCGCGTAAGATCGGCGCGCGTGAGAGAGAGAGAAAATAAAAGAAGGAATACCTGACGTGAATTCCCGATCTCACGGCCGCGCGTCGCAGGAGGAAGATCTAAATGCATCGCTGAATATATAATAAATGCATTTGTCCCGTGAGCAGGAGTAGGATGTTGTTAATCGCACGTCTGACTTAGAGATTACGTTCGCGCACAACGTGTATATAATTGGATTCTTAGTACTTAAGTACAAGTAATATAATAATAATTCATAATGCGTATGCGCAGACACTGCTCTACGGAAATTCTACGGATAAAGCCTACGGATGAACTCTCCTTTCCTCCGCGCTCTCCCCTTAAAAGTTGTTATAAAATATAACAATCATAATGCCTGTTATAACGCCTATCTAATATCTCTTATGTATACAGGTATTGACTACCTCTTCAGGTTTCTTCTTTTTTTCCCTTATCGTCGTCTCTTATATCGTAATCTTTCATCGAATATATATATATTATTCACTGTCTTTAAAGGTGTGTAAAAAGTGCTGCACACTGCTCCTTTATCATGATATAAAACGAAACGATCCCTTACACTAACCTTGTAAAGTTATTATTCAAGATGTAGGCCATATTCTTAAAGATACATGTAATGCCAATTTCTTTGTGTGATACGACATAATATATGTAGCACTTCGCGGCTGATAATATTCCCCTCGCGGGGAAAAAAAGTACTCTGTGCCGAAAGTTTTGTTCTCAGCTGCTTTTGCATGTACGACCGCGGAGCATTTTGCACGACCTCATCTCCTCCATTTTTCATGCCGATCCAAAGTAATTTCGACGAATTTTTCTCGTGGGTCATCTCGGCTTCTGCTAACTCGAATTCACCCCCATTCGTTTCACAACGAATGTCACGATCTCGTTATCTCGCCAAAACGGTAAACATGCTAAAGGAGAATAAAACTAACGGCATCTTAACACCCGAGTACGCATCTCACTCAACGGTATTCGGTTATTAAAGGCGATTCTCGCTTAAACCGATTGCAAAATTGATATATATATATATATATATATATAATACAGAATCTTACGTCCCACTTTTTAAGCTACGAATACACCGCCGTTATCTAATCTAATCAAATCGACATAGAGATTCGTCAATTGCCGCGTTAAGAAAAAGTTCAGATGCCAATCGTGCGTATCCTTGTCTCATAATTCCGTTACTAAACTTCAAATTAACACGCATCACAATTACATTTCCTCTCGCGCAACTACAACTTCTTCCGCGAAGGAATGCTCGACATTTACAAATTCAAACAATCGTTCATGTACACACACGCACACGCACGCACGCACGCACGCACACACACACACTACTCGAATTTTATGACAAAAACATGATTCTATATAAGTGGAATCTCTTCCTTTTTCTCGTCGCTTTGGAATGTCTTTTTTTGAGCATTCGTAACAGAATTCTCGAGATTGCAACGAGCAGCAGACGCTCTAGATTTAGAGTTGATACCGAGGAGATCGCGATATACGCTGCAGGGAGTCCACTAAAGGAAATTACAATCCGACGTCTCCTCGATATTTTAATCAACTGTCAGTAATGGAGATCTCGCTGCTCTCATAGCGAGAGGGACGACAACGTATTACGTTTTACGAGCGTAATAAATTGCGCGTACGAACGCGTGTCCGAGATTATCCAATTTCTACAGAACGTCACGCTATGAACGTAACATAACGACGGTAAGTACGTCACGACTTGCGTGCGTTTCCTGCCCCAGCAGCTAAGAAAACCTTACTTATCGCTAAGAACTCGCGGAAATGTATAAAAAAAAAAGGATATAAAAATATTTAAATTATATATATTGCAAAACATAAATTATTTGAGTAATATCAAATCGGCGTAGTACTTCAGCTTACTACGCGCCTAGTATCAGCATCCAACACGTTGATAACCGTAAGTAGAGCACACTCTGAGAAGCGTGGAATTGATCTTTAGAAATGACGTCAGTCTTCTTTTTCATTCTCACGCTCAAAATAGGACTTGTGATCTGAGGTGAATCGCTATTATCACATCAGTTAGTCGTCCAATGATATATTGATTGAGGATACGAATAGAATAATGCGTCAACTCGTGTGTACGATATTAAAGTAAATAGGTTTTTTTCTTTCTTTCCTATCGGTTTGCACGCAATATGTTCAACATGCACGGATTAGTGTATCCGCACTACCAGCTCGAGATAAAAACAGATAAAATTCTCTCCTCGGCCGAGCGTTACTGATATAACTTAATTAAAAACCTGCTTTTGAAATGTAGTCGCATTTCGTAAACAAGCGAGACACAAACTCTGCGTATATTAGCGCGAGAATAGATAAGAATAGATTTAAAATTATAACTGCACGCGTTGAAAAACAGATTAAGTCGATAAACTATATAGCACGTAACGTCAATAACAGATTTGTCGCGTTCTCGCGGAATCGGGACATCTCGGCACGATAACGCGAATGAAATTTCTATAAGACGGAGAGAAGAAATTCATTTGCATCTCTCCGAGCTCAACATCATCCGTACAAATAAAGACGAGAGAGATGTCTCGAAATAAAAAAAAAAAGAACGATAAAAAAACTGGTAAAATTCTTAAAAAAAAATGCTCCGTCTCGAGTAACGTGATTAATCTAAGAGTTAAGTAATATAAATGTCTACGCTGTTGTAACATCGTTCAAGTAACTTACACAGGGACAATATCTATACGAATCAAATTCAAAGTAAATATCTGAAATGCAGTAAAACGTTCGTTTGCTTGCCGAGCAAATGTTGACGCGCCTCACCGTCGGTCTAAATATTGATAATATTTCACGAACAACAGAGCGTCCCTTACTTGTTATTAATATTGTTCTCACCGACTACATGTAATATATTGCGAATCAAAGCGCTTCTTTGTGCTAGACCTCTGTGGGAATGTTAATATTACGGAAGCTTTCTGAGAGAATATATATATATATATATATGTATGTGTGTGTATATATATATATATATATATGGTGTTACGTTTAGTATCAAGTATTTCACTCAGAAGGAACAGTATCCGGAAGCGCGAGCTTGCGCGTTTGTGTTAATCAAACTCCTCTCGATTGCACGTACTTCAAGCACGATACTTCGGGATACTGCCGAAAGACGAATTGTTGTACTAGCTTTCACGTACTTTTACGGAGTCAGGCACGAATAAACCGCCGCAGAGTGGCCCGAGCGCATCGGGCCCAGCCTTTGTGTATCGACAGAGAAGTCGGTAGCGTCTCGATGTTCAGAGCAGCCGAACAGTTCTGTCATGTCTCTTGATTGCTGTACGCCATCCAACGTGCGTCATCGCTTTCGTGAGTTAAGTAACGATATCCGACCTTGGCCTCCAGCTTCCTCAGGTCGCACCATGTTTGATAATCCTGAAATGCGAAACGTTAATTATACTGGAAAAGACGTTAGAAATCATCTGATTTCTATATGATCGAATATGTAAAGTGGGAGTAAGCGGGATAACGCTTACTTGCAACCACACGTGTTGCAGGCTCTTGTCCACGCTGTATCTCTTCCTCTGTTTAACTTGCAGAAGATTATTGATCAGGTCGATAGCTAAAAACGACAGTAATTATAAGTATGTCACGTCGATTTACAAAATAATCAAGGTTTGAGTAGGTTTTTGTTTAACCAAGTTTAAAAAGTTAATGGCCCATAAAATTAACTTGGTTACATTTGAAGTTAGATAAATAAAAGATAATTAAATTAAAAGTTAAACTACATCAAATTAACTTACTAAAGTTAAAGGTTAATTATGTGCTTCGAAAGACGAAAAGAGATTCCGCTGACATTATTTTAGATTTCTCTTATTCTACATTTTTTTTTATAAGCAATCAATAATCAAATTAACATTTTTGCACATCAACAGCAACCAACTACGGTTTATGAAAAGACTACTATATCAGCGGCTGAGAATGTGATAAGTTAAACTGGATAACTAATATCAACAACGTTAGGTCGTATTGATCAGAAGCAAAGAGTAAGCAAGCGCAAACGAGGGAACGCTCGACATTACCGTCGCTTGAAATCTCCTTCCACGGCGTCGGCGGATACATGAACGCGGCGTTCTGGATCTGCTCATTGATGTCTTCCTCCTCGTTGAACGGGAACGTGCCGCTCAATGACACGTAGATAATCACGCCGACGCTCCACATGTCCAGCGAGCGATTGTAGCCTTTGTTTCGCAGCACTTCCGGCGCGAGGTACGCCGGCGTGCCGACGACGCTACGGCGGAAGCTCTTCTCGCCGATGATTCGCGCGAACCCGAAGTCGCAGAGCTTCACCTGCGTGAAGTCCGTGTCGCTGCTCAACAGCACGTTCTCCGGCTTCAGGTCGCAGTGGACGATATTCTTGCTGTGGAGATGCTTCAGCGCCACGAGGATCTGCGTGATGAGGAACTTGGTGATCCGCTCGCTCAGCCGTCCCCGCTCGGAGTTCAAGATCATCTCGAGCATGTCGCCCTTCAGCTTCTCCATCACCACGAATATCCGCTCCGGCGTCTCGAACATACGCTCGAGGTTCACCACGCCGCTGTGCGAGAGATTCTGCAGGATCGCCACCTCGTTCTTCAACTGTGCTTCCTGCTTCGTGGGGAAGCGCAGCTTATCGATCACCTTGATGGCGACCGCGCGACCGGTCTTGCGATGAACACCGCCGTAGACGATGCCGAACTGGCCGGAGCCCAACACCTCGTCCGGGAAGATCTGATACAGCTGCGACATGTCGGTGATGTTCTCTTCCGGCTCAGTGGACTCCTCTTGATCTGCAACATCAAGCGCGAGCGCGATTATCCTCGGTTGTCAACCGAACGCGATGGAACGGCGGAAATGTCGTCGGTGAAGAAGAATACACGCAGAAGATTTTTCTCTTCAATACACCATGCTTGATAGTATCGTTTACTAAATTTGTCTCGGGGATTCTGGGATATATTTCATACTTCATACCTAAATTTGTACAGAGTGTCTGACGCATATCGTCTTCTATCCGTCGCATGCTTGTAGTTTAGATCAATGTGTAAACAAAAGTCGGTAAATAATTAATAACTCAAAATATTGCGTGGTTGTTAGCAAAATGGTAGAAGACATTTTGCTCACATTGAGACTTAAACTACAAGTATATGATGGACGAGACGGCTCAGATATTTTGTATATGACAGCAATGAACAAATAGTTTGAATAGTGTGAGATATCAGATATATTTTTTAACTTGATGTACGAATTTATTATATATACGTACGAGAAAATATCAGAAAAGTAAAAAAAAAACGTCCCATACTGATTTTCGACGTTGCGGTTTGGATTCTTTCTCAGTTCTTGTATGTATGTGTGTGTGAGTGAAAGTTTATGTCTGAGAAAAATTCTTTGCGTGTACGCTTCGTTCATTGTGGATACGATCCACTTGAAGCTGCAAACGCTTCGCTTGACGAAAGAATATGATTGGTTTATACGGCGCTTCAAAGCACTCGCAACATAAAGTGGATCCTACCCTGTATCACATATGCATGGAAAGAGACACATGAAAGTAAACAACAAAAGGAAGGCGTGATAGAGATCTCGTGTGCTATCATCTCGCCCGGAGTGTTATATGATAGCGAACCAAATATACATACTAGTCGACACAGTTACAGGCATAAGTGCTTGTCTAATAGTAGTTTCCCACGATCTAGCTATATGAGCTCCAATACCGCTCTCTGGAGGAGAGACTTGGCCGCAATTCTGTCCGTATGATGGATCCTCTCCAACATAGTAATCGACATTGGCAGTTTTTAGCTCAAAGCAATGCATTATATCTACAATATAAGACAGGCAGTGTGTAAGAGGTCTAACCAAGAAAAAGAGAGAGAGAAAGAGAGAGAAGCTAGTTTGTGTTTAACACGTGAAATCCTCAAAAGGAAAAAAACAAAACAAAGAAATAATAATGATAATAATAACAAAAGTAAAAGATATATGCGCTAGGAGACGAGAAAGAAAACGAGGTCTGAATTCGCGGACGAAAAGAACGTACATGAACGAGGAGTTTTAGCGGTTTCGATCGCCGTGATCTCGGCCAATGGTATTTCCTTGTAATATTTCGAGCTAGTTTCACTTTGGAACAGCGTTATAGACTTTGTGTCGAGCCGCCAATAATGCTTCTTTCTCTGAAAAGGATTTCAGATCGTTAACGGTTAGATTGTTAACCACTGATTTTCATCGAGTTCGTATATATATTCATTTTCGGGTTGACGCACGATCTGAACGATCGCACGACCTCAAGGGGGAGAGGATTGTCGTCGCAGTAGCCTCGCGAATACTCACGATCGGGTCACGATGCGTGAAGTGCACCATCCAGCCTTCTTTCAATACCTTAGAGCCGCGTCTCTTGGTGTGTTTTACGCTTTGTACTATCCGCATCAGTGGAATGTTGTTACTCGGCGTGGAGCTACAACTGTTTCACGAGAGAGAGAGAGAGAGAGAGAGAAAGAGAGAGAGAGAGAAAAAGAGAGAGAGAAAACGAGTGAAGAGACACCGATGACACGTGCGCGTATCTGAAAACGCGAGGATCTCGCGGACTCACACTCACCTCGACGGCCGAGACTTCTGGTTCTCGTCGTAAACGATGTCGTCTGAATTCTGAATGTGATCCTGCACAAGCATAAGCATTATATAGCACAAATATTACGATGTCCTGGCCTGGAAATAGTATTTTCCACAACACGGTAAAAAACGGAATCAATATAAGTTGCATTAATTACTTCAACATTCGAGGGGAAGGATTAAGGGGAATTATATAAGTGTAAACAAATAATTGTGAGACTCGGGATTCGTTTAACGTGAAAGGTCAATTCACCGCGTATGTTTGTCCGGGAGAATTATTTGATACGTGCGTCATTGCACGGTACGTGAATATTTATATCCCCCCACATGCGAAATTAAAAATACTACAACCGGTCGCGATCAGGGCTCTGAAGGGGCACGTTTTATATCTCTGGAGTAAATGTTACTCCGCTTTTTCATTTGCTTCGCAATATTGTTTCTTTGAGAAACACCGTGCGTAAAAAACGGGCACGACTTACTGTATAATCGTTGGGCATCTTGTTCTCGTCGTTCGCGAACGACGCGTCTTGCGACGGCGGCGACGATTCCGTGTCACTGTCAGCGTCGACCTCCTCATTCCTGATATCACATTTGGCTTCTAACTCGCTGCCGACGCCGCTGTCTGGGTATTCACCTGCGTGACATTGCAATCCGTTACGCGCGTCCACGCACGAGAATACTTTTATGGTGAGAAAATTCTTTGTTTTTTTTTTCAGAGAAGAAAACGAAAAAGGACCAGCTACCTATATTGTCACGTAGATTTTCTCCGGTACAGTCTTTTGGTATTTTATCCATACACTTTTTGTGCGTATTGTATTGGCAATCTTTACATTGTAGGCCTTGCTTAAATATACCCTTCAGCAACTTTTTACAGTGTCCACACACGGTCGGACGAGTATACGTGTGTACTACGAATGTGTGCGGGATTTTAATTCGCGTCGCGAGCTCTCGCTCGACCCAGACTGGCCGTCCTCCTAACGACGGCGTGGGGGATTGTTTCGGTGCCATTATACTCGGTATCGCCTACAAGTACACAGTTTAGGTTCACATGAGGCGCACGCACACGTACGGAGTATTTAGTGAAAAGTGAAAACAAAGAAAAACGGAAAAAATAATAAGAGAAATGTCGTGTTTATTTTGCGATGTCTCGCGAGTGAATACATCAAAAGGAGAATATGTGTGGATCTTCCCTCATACCAGTGTACTATTATTTTGGCTTGTGTTAGGCGTATTATTTGAACTATGATTATCGTCAGTGATGCTGGTCAGGCTGCTGGTGGAGCCCTGGCTCGGCGACCTCGGTACGTTCAGCATCGCCGAGCTGCGCCTACGCTGACTCGCGTCTTGCGAACAGTTGTTCGGCACTTTAATGACGCATCTCTTGTGGTAGTTCATGCCACAACCTGCAACGAGAACACGCTGCAATTATTGCGTCGCGGGAAACCCCGAGAACCCGGTGTAACCAAGCTAATGCAACAGTAATATAACATCGACGTTACAATCTCCCGCTCAACAACGTAACTGTTACATAACGTACATATTGCATTTACATTGTTAAGTGGGAAGTTATAACATCGATGTCGTGTATTACTGTTGGTTGGTGATTCGCGCGCTAAAACGTGATTCGCAAAGAAAGAAAATATGTAAGAAGGTGATATCCGGTGTGAAGGTGCAGAACGTTGCTCGAGATATCCAGAAGCGACCCGACACTCACCTTCGCACTTGAGACCTTGTCGAACGAGCCCGAACAACATTTCACCGCAGAAGTCGCAAAATGTCGGGACTTTGTAGGAATGTACCGCTAAAGCATGAGGACGAATGGGAATGTATTCGCTTGGCACTTGCGCTGAAACATCGCAGGGCAATCCCTCACAATTAACAGAACCGCACAGATCTCGCCGGCAAGCTAGAATAAAGCACGAGAGCGCTTCTCTTACTCACCAGTCAACACGATTTCCACCAACGTCTCGTCGACCACCTCCGTGGCGTTTGTGATAAGCTGCAGAACATTTGTTGAATTGTAGTCGTGCTTGAACAGAAGTAATCTCTCGAACAGGTGGTTTAAGCCATGCTCCGGACACTTGGTGTTTATAAAATCACAGGCGAGATCTTTCAGGGCCTTGAGAGTCAGCGTGCTACTGTCGACGGTGACTGTGTCACGCGTCAGACCGAACTGGAATAAAAATGTCACTTCCGCCCCTTCCATGATGCTTCACGATTCTCTCTCCTGCAATATGCACATAGGATCCACATGAAGAGACCGACTGTGAGCCGCTGATCCGGATCCACAATAGGTGCAGCGAGCTTTCACAGTCCTTCGCTCTGAGCGACAAAATGTGCGACTTCTGACAAGAGGCGTTTCCCGCGCTGTCGAAAATCGCTAACAATCGCTGAAATTCTTAGGAATCGCGACGTAATTCCGGAGACGCCTTTCGCTGAAAATTGCGTTGCGATTTTAGTGCTCTGAGCAAAGACTACACTTACTATGCATCCGGACTTCGGAGATTGATTGACCCGAAGATACCTCGGCTTCCTCGAAATTCAAACGCTCATCGAATCTCACAACCAGTGATTTATCTCTCCCTCCGTCGTTTAGCGCGACGGAAAAGCGGAGTACTCGTATCCTCGGAGAACGTGAGTCAGGCTTCTCTCACGAGAGCGAACGGCGCAAAATTATTATTTCAATCGTAAGGCAACGCGCGCAACATGTTCGCACGCGCTCGACACGCGGATAATTAAGGATGTTTACCGTTCGTCACGAGCCCATCTACAGGTAGGCATGATCGAGAGAAGGCCGCTCATCGCGCTGCCGTGGCGGCGAAAAATTCCCGACACGCGAAGGCGTCGGCAGAGAACGCGCGCCTCCTCTTCCTGTCGCGAGCGGAATTTCCTCGGCCGCCTGACAAGTCGCCGGAGAGGCGAGCGAATGACAGCGGCGTGGAACAGCAGCAACGATCGAAAGAAAACGCGATAATTCCGAGTATATCGCCTCGATAACGGCTTATCCGCCGCACGAAACAAATAATTTCGTAATCCGGTCAATTCGGCGGATCCGAACTCTCACGAAGCGTGAAAAAGAGAGAGAACGGGAGAACCGTACACGCAGTTTCTCGCATTCTTTCACGGGGAATCACACACATACACACACGCACACTTTACGTACTTCCTCGTGCGCCTCAGACGACCTCGAACGACCCGTGCAGAAGACGACGGCTGCTTTCCTTCTCGAACCGGGATCAGGATCGCGGCGGCATAATTGACAAGGCAGACGTAGCTCGAGAGAAGAAGCAGACAGGCGAGCAAGCAGGCAGGCAGGCAGGCAGGCAGTCAGTCAGTCAGCCAGCCAGGTGTCACCGTACGCGGCGGCGTCGTCATCGTCAAGTCCATGCCTGACACACATTCGCTGATGACATTTTACAGTTATCTCCAGGTGACCGACCCACGTTGACGTAGCAAAGCTTCCCTCGGTGCCGGTTAGTCAGTCAGTTAGTGAGGCAGCCAGCCAGCCAGCCAGCCCAAGCCAGCTTCCAATCAACCAGCCACAGCCAGCCAGCCAGCTATTCGGTTAATCCGTCGCTACTATCCGCTTTCCATTTCCGGGGCCCCTCTAACAGCAGCGCCCTGAACCGAGGCGGCATCTGAAGCGAAACCGGTCAATGGGCTGACGCATCACACACGGCGTAGTCAGTCACTGCACGATCGCGTGTCTCGCCGAGCGATCGCGTCGGAAATGCCGCGCGAGGACGCATCCTGCGTCGCGTGTCTGAATTTCACAACTGCAAGTCGAAATCGGGACATGAGACTCTCCGAATGTCGGGTTGAAATATCCGAATTAGAAGCGTGAATGCGAGGAAGAGGGAGAGAGAATTTCGAAATTTAACAGGTTGAAGGAGAAAATTTTACCTCAAACGAAAGTCGATAGAAACAGCTACCCATGGGCAGCCATATTTTTTCTTTTACTTGAATTTAGCGACTTAATTGCGATTTACGTCCGACGTAGACGCGCATGCGCGAAGAATCCGTTCGAGAACACGATTCAAACTGCTAAGATTAACGAGCCACTTTGTTTAGTGCGAATGAGGTACGCGTATCGTGATTAATAAAGAATTGAAGAGATTTGTTTCGTTCACAGATGTAAAGGATAATAAAAAAGATTATATTTTCACATATAATTGTTTCGAAAGTGTTACGTGCTTAGAACGCGAGCTCGATGCGGGCACGAGTGGCTGGCAATTTACCGGCATGTTATTAATTTTGCTTACTGGGACATGTTTTGAAGATTGTGAGAATGTTACCTGTATACTATATCGTCGGTGACGATAGATCATTGCATATGCTTATTTTTACCAAACTCTGAATAATCTAATCGACGATTAATTTAACGGGATTGACCAGTCACATTGGTCAATTAGTCTAATAATCAATGCGATCGATCAACTCGTTAAGTTAATCATAGGTTAAATTAATTATAGATTAAAATTTGACGTAGATCCTTAGGTATTTCTCTCCATATCTGGGTCGCAGAATCTTGTCAGCAAAGGAAACACTCACGCATGCGTGTTAAATTCCTGAAAAAAAGGAGGCACTCGTTTTCAAAAGGTTTGCGTGTCGAAAATTTGTTTTTACTTATTTCTTAATGGCTTCTTTTTCTTTTTTAATACTTGTATATATGTGGCAAATTATGTTAATAAATATATAAATAATAAATACTGATATCAACTTGTGTACTTATCTATTTCATCTGATTTGGAGGCAGCGAGGATTTTCGCGCCCGTACACATACACTTCGTACGTCGGTGGATTCGTGCCTGCTGCGGCGCGCATGCGCGCCAGAGCATTCCGGGTGGGAGATACAATTTCGCGTGGCACTCGTCGCGTGGTAGCGTGTCTTTTTAACCTTTATAAAGCGGTGCATGCACACCAGATTGCAGAGTTATTCCGCCATAGGAGCTGCCGGTATCTTCTCTTTCATTGCTCGAGGCTGTTCAGGTGCGGTGTAGTTTCTGAAGTAGCCGTGGAAGTCGAAATAGATCGCTGAAGTGAAAAGGAAGGAGATAGCATAGCGTTTCGTTCCGGATAAAATTTTCCATCGCGGAAAATTCGGAAGAACCACGATGGATCTTACACTCCGTGTAAATTCCTACGATCCTTCGAAAGGTATAAGGTTTTTCCTAATCGAGTCCACTTTGACAAATATTTGAATAACTTTCAGATGCATTGTTAAGAACGAAAGAAATGTATTTTTAATTGCTACATTGCGTAATTAGAGCGTCACATCATTAGATATTGGTATGTTAACGATAAAACATTGAGAATTTATGCATTTTACAACTACATAAGATCCTACGATTTCATCTTTATTATGTTTGCAATCAAGCATTGCATGATGAAAGCTTATAGTCATATTTGTATTACGCAGTACTTATATCATCTAACTTATCTTAAGTTTCAATTTCTTTTATAGAATTGATAATAGCCACTGAGCTGATTAAATCTCAAAAGCAGCATAATGTGACAATAATCTGGCAGAAAGAATTGGACGAACAAGGAAAGGCTGGTTTATATGACAACACAAATGATAAACTATTACTAACACGTAGTAATGACATTGTTCGTTTTCTGGCAAGAACACTGGACCCAAAACTTTATGGTAAGAATCTGCAAGTAATTTTGTGAAATCAGATATTACATAAAAGAAAGTCTAATTAAAATTTACCTTTGTTATACAAGTTACCATTATAAGAAAACTTTATATTTGGTTATACTAGGTGATATTAAAAAAAGTCCTCCTTCATGGGGCTCGGCACAAGAAAGAACAGAAGTTGATCATTGGATATCGTTTGCAATTGGACAATTGTCAGCAGATGTGTTGGATTCATCTAATTTTGAGTATCTGGATCATATACTACAGACACGGACATGGCTGGTCGCTAAAGTAATCACATTGGCTGACATTTATGTGTTCTGCGTTCTGTTGAATAGAGATGTTACCAAGACATATAGTGACAAATATCGCAACATCGCTAGATGGTTTGAACAGACATCGAAGCACGAAGGTGTTTCTGTGGGATTGCGTCAAGTTGAATTAAACAGTATTGCACCCGCCAAGCCAAACGTTGCTAACGCAAACGTGAGAAAACAAGAAGGCAAATTTATCGATTTACCTGGAGCAGAAATGGGCAAGGTAAATTCGCAAAATAAAATGCATCTCATATTTGCGTCTCGATATTTTCAGTAATTTCTAAATCTCGCAATCCCTATGGGCGTTTTATTTTAGGTAGTAGTGAGATTCCCGCCCGAGGCAAGTGGCTACTTGCACATTGGCCATGCCAAAGCAGCTCTCTTAAATCAATATTACGCCGAGGCTTTCCAAGGACAACTCATTATGAGATTCGACGATACTAATCCGGCAAAAGAAACTGTGGAATTCGAGAATGCTATACTGGAGGACTTGAAGTCGCTGGAAATCAAGCCCGATCAATTCACGCACACTTCGGATTACTTCGACGTGATAAAGAAGTATTGTACTGCTCTGATTGAAAGTGGACACGCTTATGTGGATGACACCCCGGCGCATGTTATGAAGGAGCAGCGCGAACAAAAAGTGAAATCCGACAACCGAGATAACAGTAAGTAATTGACTCGATGGAACTTTCCAAATGTTACTAAATTACTAAATGTAATTAAATGTCGAGGAAGTGAACTGTAATGTTCACGAAATGTCGGATACAAATCCTCGAAAGACACAGCGCCAACTCAGAAGTCACATCGAATAAGAACTCATTTCTTTGAGGGGGCTGTTTCCACCTTTAAAAATTGTTTTTAAGCACCAACAAAAAATTGTTTCGTTGTTAAGTTGTCAGCTCTATAATTTTATGCTTTAGATTTTTTTTATAATTCAACCGTTGCCGGATGTTCCTTGTAAGCTCCTCGGGTGATCTCCCTCAGCGTTAGGATCTCTCAAATGATCTCGCACAATAGTGTTTCGTTTTTGCAGCCGTTGAGAAAAATCTCGCGTTATGGGAGGAAATGCGACGCGGCACCGAGAAGGGTCAGGAATGCTGTGTCCGAGCGAAGATTGATTACGAGTCGATGAACGGGTGCATGCGCGACCCAACGATCTATCGTTGCAAGTCGGAACCTCATCCACGTACTGGAGACAAATACAAGTACTTGAATATTTTATCATTCACGCGTCTTGATGCTTTAAACAGGATGTAGCGTCAAATATCGGCTGTGACGCATCTCAATTCCCGGTAACTACCTGAATATTGGAATTCTGCTCGTTAGGGTATACCCCACGTATGACTTCGCCTGTCCGATCGTCGACTCCATCGAGAACGTGACCCATACGCTGCGCACGATGGAGTATCGCGACAGGGATCCCCAGTTCGCCTGGATACTGGAGGCTCTGGGGCTCCGTAAGCCGCACATATGGGAATATTCACGTCTTAACATGACCCACACGGTCCTGTCCAAGCGAAAGCTCACGTGGTTCGTGAACGAAGGCTTTGTGGACGGATGGGACGATCCTCGCTTCCCGACGGTCAGGGGTATTCTGAGACGAGGAATGACGGTCGAAGGCTTGAAACAATTCATCATCGCGCAAGGCAGCTCCAAGTCCGTAGTCTTTATGCACTGGGACAAGATCTGGGCCTTCAACAAGAAGGTCATCGATCCGATCGCTGTCCGGTAACTGTGAATGTTATTGAGAACGTCCTCTCTCGCGATGAAATTGTTTCCATTACCTCTCGACGTATTCGTTTCAGATACACCGCGTTGGACAGCGATAAAACCGTGCCGGTTGAGGTGATGGACGCCAAGGAGGAGTGGTTAACCGTGCAGAACCACCCGAAAGATCCGTCGAAAGGTACTAAGCGAGTGCGAGTGGGGCCTAAGATATTCATAGAGAAGGAGGACGCCGAGAGTTTGGTCGAAGGGCAGAACACGACCTTCATTAGCTGGGGTAATCTAACGATAAGGAAGATAGAGAAGAAGGACGGCACCGTCGTGGGTGTGAAGACGTCGTTGAATCTGGACGATAAGAATTACAAGGACACCTTGAAGATCACATGGCTGGCCGCGCCATTGGCGACCGAATCCGACGAGAAGCCGGAGGAAGCTGACGCGGTACCGTGTTACGCCGTTTACTTCGACCACATCATGAGCGTGCCGGTCTTGGGCAAAGATGACGATTTCAAGAACTTCGTCGCCAAGGAGACGAGGAAGGAGGTCGAGATGCTGGGTGAAGTTGAGTTGAAACGCGTGAAGAAGGGCGAGATCATCGAGCTCCGGAGGAAGGGCTTCTTCATATGCGACGTCCCCTACGCACCGGTCAGCCCTTACTCGTCGCGAGAACAATCCGTCATATTGTTCCACATACCCGACGGACGCATGGCGCCGCCTTCTAAGGTTGCGAACGCTGCGCCAAGTATGGCTGCGCCGAGCGCAAACGTACCAAGCGGCGAGCAGACGAGGAACGCTCAGGTGATCAACGAGAAGATCGTCGCCCAAGGAGACAAAGTACGCCGCTTGAAAACCGAGAAGGCGGACAAAGCTACCGTCGACGTGGAGGTTAAGGCCCTTTTGGCTTTGAAAGCAGAGTACAAGACCAGCACCGGGGAGGATTGGAAGCCCGGTGTTGTCTCGAAGACACCGAAAGCGGAGAGCAACGATGCTGTGGAACTGTCCGAGGAAATTGCTCAGCAGCGGAACAAGGTAGCCGAACTGCAGAAGCAGTTGGACGAGGAACTGAAGAAGCTGCAGAAATTAGAGGCCAAACGCAACGAGAAGAAGACCGACGCGGGAGACCGGAAGGGCGATCGCACGCAGAAGCGACGGGAGGACAGAGCGAAGCAAAGAGCGGAAAGCGGTAAAGAGAAATCTGTCGACGACGCGAAGACCGGCGACAAGGAAGCCGCGGAGAGAATATCCCAGGAGATAGAGAAGCAAGGTGACAAAGTGCGGAGTCTGAAGAGCTCGAAGGCCGAGAAGAGCGTGGTTGATCAGGAGGTGAAGACTCTCTTGTCCTTGAAGAACGACTACAAGAACGCGACCGGTCAGGATTGGAAACCCGTAGCGACGTCGCTGTCGTCGTCGAACGCGACGCCCAAGAAGAAGAAGAAAGAAGAGCAGGCTAAATCCGGTAAGACGGCGGAGAAGGAGGTCGCGAAGGCAAGTCCGGCGGCCGCCAAGGACGCGAACAAAACCGGCACGAGGCTGGGGCTGGAGGTGAGGAAGCTGGAGAACTTCTTCGAATGGTATTCCCAGGTGATCACGAAGTGCGGCATGATCGAGTACTACGACGTGTCGGGCTGCTACATTTTCCGTCCGTGGAGCTTCGCCATCTGGAAGATCATAAAGGAATACATCGACCGCGACATCACCGCGCTCGGCGTGCAGGAATGCTACTTCCCGATCTTCGTGACCCGCGCTGCGCTGGAGAAGGAGAAGCAGCACATCGCCGACTTCGCGCCGGAGGTCGCCTGGGTGACCAAGTGCGGTAAGTCGGATCTGGCGGAGCCGGTGGCGCTGCGACCCACCTCCGAGACCGTCATGTATCCGGCCTACGCTAAGTGGCTCAAGTCGGACACAGAGTTGCCGCTCAAGCTCAATCAATGGAACAACATTGTGGTAATTGTTGCCTTCCTTCGCCATTGGCGCGATTATGCTTAGAAAGGTAACTTTCCCAGATCTCAGTCTTGGCAGCGACTCACTTTTCTCAATTATTTTTCCTTGAACCCTTTCAAAATAAAATCGACCGCAAGAAATCATGTTCAATAATTTTCTGTAGAAATAAAAGATTAAAAAAGGTAACAATAAGAGAGACAATAATGGCTGTGTTTGGCAAAAAAAGCAATTTCCGCTCCCATGCCAGGAATCTGAATATTCGAGCAGAAAACGTGCACGGGAAATGCAGGGAGGAGAGATCGTGCCGTTAAAGCGTCTAATCGTTCCGCTTTCATTTTCAGAGATGGGAATTCAAAGATCCCAAACCCTTCCTGCGTACTCGAGAGTTCCTCTGGCAAGAGGGCCACACCGCGTTCGCCACAAAGGAAGAGGCGGACGAGGAGGTTCTGATCATCCTGGACTTGTACAGAAGGGTCTACGAGGATCTGCTGGCGGTACCCGTCGTCAAGGGCCGCAAGACTGAGAAAGAGAAGTTCGCCGGTAGCGATTACACCACCACCGTGGAAGCCTTCATCTCAGCGAGCGGACGCGCTATACAAGGCGCGACCAGTCACCATCTGGGCCAAATTTTTTCGACCATGTTCAACATCCAGGTGGAAGGCGCCGCAGAGGGCGACGAGAAGACGTTCGTCTATCAAAACTCGTGGGGTCTGACCACGCGAACGATCGGTGTCATGATAATGGTCGGTAAAATTATCGTCACCTATAAACAATGGGGAATTAAGGAAAACTGGCAGATAATAATTATCTCATCAATAATAGTTATTTGTCACTAATCAAATTGTCAGTGTGATAATTATATAATTGTGTGAAGCAACGTGAAATTATTGTTAAATAATTGTTTCATGCAGTGTATAATTATTGCGCACTGATAGCTGCATACAATGAGGCTTTTGCTCGCTTCTAAAAGAGGCGCCGTACAAACAGCGAAATTGTCACACATTCATATTGTTGTGGCTCGCTTCGCGAATTGTCTGTAACTGTGCGAACGAATTTACGCACTTGTCTCTGTTTAGGTGCACGGAGACGATAGGGGTTTAGTGCTTCCGCCGATGGTGGCCACCATCCAAGCTATCGTTGTGCCATGCGGCATCACCGCGAGCACGACAATGGAGCAGAGAGAACAGCTTCAGTCCGAGTGCGTCAAGCTGGTCGATGAACTGAGCAAGGACGGTAGATTCCGAGTGAAGGGCGACTTCAGGGGCAACCGAACGCCCGGATGGAAGTTCAATCACTGGGAACTGAGAGGCGTGCCCGTGAGAATAGAAATAGGCCCGGCGGAGGTGCAGAAACGTCAGGTTACTTTTGTACGCAGAGACAACTTCGAAAAGCACACTACCGCGAGGGACCAGGTGATCCCGTCGTTGGATTCCTTGTTGAAGGATATACAGTCGAGGCTGTTCAACAAGTGAGTGTAACTCGAAGCAACTTTCATCGTTGATTTCCTCCCGACAGCACCAATTTTTCGTTCTCTCTCTCATCGATAACGTGCGATTTTGTCCGTTCGTTTGTAGAGCGAGAGAAGATCTCGAGATGCACATCAAACGAGCGGAGACCTGGGCCGATTTTTGTCGTCATCTCGATAACAACAATTTGGTGTTGTCACCTTTCTGCGGAAAACCGTCGTGCGAGGATAACATCAAGGCGGATAGCGCGAGGTAACGACACTCGGTGTAGTAGAAACGATCCTCCGGAAACAGCGGGAGTCTCCTCTCGCGTCCGTTCGCTCAAAATGTATCGACGCTAACACTTACGATTGATTGCAGAGGCGACACCAGCGAGGAGATCGGCGCGCTCTCGATGGGCGCCAAGAGTCTCTGCATACCGTTCGAGCAGCCGGAGCTGACGAAATCACTAGACGAAATGAAATGCATTCATGACGACTGCAGGGACAAACCGAAATATTACACTCTCTTCGGACGTAGCTATTGAAACGTTTCTGATGAAAAGGAAGCTCGCGAGTCTCTTTTCAGTTCGTTTTTATACACGTGAGTAACACGAAGTTTGTAATTGTACGGTACGAAGATCGTGCTGAGGTTTATAGTCGCATTTTTTATTTATTATGGTATGTCAGCAGTCCGATTTTCCTTCCAGATATATAATAAATCACATTTGATAATTCGCTCGTGTGATTTTCTTGTCATTCAACTTACGTACCTCTTTTTTGTTTCTCTCTCACTCAAAACCCCCCCAAAATCTGGCGCGGATACTGTAGGTCCGTTCCTCTTAACTGAACTAGGTTGCATTTTTTGACGTTAGAGAGTGAAATATTATATAATGTTGAAAGAAGAAAAAACGAAGTGCCAGTGTGTAGCACCAGTTCGACTGAAGCAGAACAGACTTTACGTATTCGTATACTTACGAACTTCAACGAAGCCTTTATACTTGCATAGTCTAACATTGACTGCGTTCGGGGCGGCGCAATAGTTGAGTGAGCGACTGTTTCGGGTTGCTCCTCTCCCTGAAGAAATGAACTGAAATATTCGCGAAGCGTCGAATACAAATTGACTATGAAGAACGCGATGCTAAATCGGAAACCAGATTGAATATTTACCCAAAGCGCGAAAGGCCTAAAATATCAATCGAGTGATCGGATTTTGGAAGATGGGTTGGTAATTGGTAAATCCGAGGTATGCATGAATAGTTGTTACACAACAATTGTACGATAGATGTGTTAATTGAACGCAACCATTTATTGATTACCGATAAGAAGCTTGATGGAGGAAATGCGACATTTCCACGGTGAGGGAATCTGCGTGGCGAACTCCGTCGTCGCGAGAACCGATTCGAGATCGCCGTGCGATCAATCGCGGGCCGCGTGGTGTCAATTGTTTCTCCACTTCCAAGTATAATGGCTACGCTCGAATGAAACGCGGATCTTTACCTTCCGCCTTCCGTCGCACACCAGGCGCACCAGGCTGGGCCCGGCGTCCAAAATTTTAAGTGCACCTCGCAGGCATCCTCAAATGACCGTGCGGAAACGCCTAGTCGCCGTTTTGATCCGACGATAACCGAGGTAACCGTTATCCGGGTGCTCGTATCCGTCGACGACCGTGCCGAACCGTTCGATTTCGAGCGAGCAAAGGCGGGGGTGTCGTCAGGAGAAGAGCGAGGATAAATTCAAGGGTAAATTCTCGGTGACACATCATCTCCGAAAGCGAACTCGGGTTGGCGAGAGAAAGGAGACGATTACAAAGATCGAAGGCTCGGCCGTAGACCTCCCGGGGACAGTGATGACGCGTCGATGAGGAATCACTGGCATGGCCACGATACTCAGCCCCCGAAAGTCGGAGGTCAACGCTCTCGAACAGCGGGGCTATCTCATCGGCAAGAAGATCGGACAGGTTGTTTTAATCTTCTTCATTTCGATCCTTCTGTTCGTTAGCTTCTGATTTCTCTTTTTCTTCCAATATTTCGCTGGTGTGCCACTTCGTGTTGAAAGATTAGTCGCGAAAAACGAGAGGAATCTTCACATTCCGATTATCGTATTGTTTGACGCATACACCATAGCTGTCGAGCGCAACACAATCGATTCTCCGGAGTTCACAAAATCCCGAGATAAGATTCTATGTGTCACGAATACACAAGCCGACGGCTTTCAGGGGACCTACGCGACCGTTCATCTGGCGGAGTATGTCGATGGCACGAGCTCCAAGAAGATGCGTCTGGCCTGCAAGATCTTCGATAAACAGAAGGCGCCGTCCGACTTCTTGGACAAATTCTTCCCCCGCGAGCTCGAAATTCTGACGAAGATAGAGAATCCACATATAATTCAAGTAAGGCATACTCACAGCAGGAGCCACCGGTCAGATTTTCTCCAGCGTCTCGTCGACGAGGAAGGGACAATTCCGGAAGCATCTCTCGCTCCTCCCCCAAGAAGCCGACCGATTGAGACTCTGTCACGTGAACTTTCATTTTTCGAATTTCCGTCGCGTGATAATCCGCAAGATAAATCGAATTAGCGATTAGTCTATTCGATAAGCCGCAGGCTCGGATACCCCGGCCGGGGTGCTCGAGTGTAGCAGCTGAAAATTCCGTTATTCAGCTCAAGAGCTGTGAAATCGCGTGCGCAGGTGCACAGTATCCTGCAGCGCGGTCCGCGCGTCTTCATCTTCATGCGCTACGCCGACAACGGCGACCTGCTCGACTTCGTGAGGAGCTACGGCATTGTGCCGGAACAGCAGTCGCGGCTGTGGTTCCGGCAGATGGCATCCGGCCTGCACTACCTGCACGGCAAGAACATCGCCCACCGGGACCTCAAGTGCGAGAACATACTGCTATCGCGGAAGTTCAACGTGAAACTGGCGGACTTCGGTTTCGCCAGGTTTTGCGCGGACCACGAGGGCAGGCGGGTGCTCAGCCAGACGTATTGCGGCTCGGCGGCGTACGCCGCGCCTGAGATCGTCGCCGGCATCCCCTACAACCCGAAATTGGCGGACGTCTGGTCGCTCGGCATCATCCTCTACATCATGCTCAACGGCCGGATGCCGTTCGACGACAAGGATCTGCGGAAGCTCCTGAGGAACCAGAGATCGCGCAACTGGGTCTTCCGCATGCGCGTCCGCGACGTTCTGTCCGCCCTCGCCAAGAACATCGTCCGGCAGATCCTCGAGCCGGACATTACCCTGCGGCTGACCCTCGAGCGCGTGTTGGCTCATGATTGGGTGAGGGCGAAGAAGGAGAAGACGGGCTCCCTCGCCGGCAGACTGGTCCATTCGGCGCCGCCGAGTCACGCTCCGGTTACGATCCACAACGTTCATTATTGTTATCCGCGGCCCACAGAAATCTTCTCGCGATTTCGCCCCGTTTCTATCGACGTCCGTTAAACTCTTAGACGAGGATTTCAACTTGGATTAAGGTTTCAAGGGTTGCCAACGGCCTAGAAATGTGATGTTAACGTTACGACACGATCGCCGCTCTTCTTATATTCCTCGTGCAAGTAGACTTCACGTAAACGCGATATGAATGCGATGAGTGCGCGCTGCTCCCTCCTTTACCATATTTAACAGAGAATCCAAGGTGTATAGACATTTTTCCGCCAACTTCTAGTATCCTGTAAGGTCTCTAAATTTGATTGAAATATTATAAAAACGTTCTTTGAAAATTCCCAATTGTGGAAAATTCGATACGTACAATCTGTAGGATTTCTGTATCAGGTAAAGATTTACATTAACTGATAGCTGGGGATATATCAATTTTGAAATTTTCTCACATATTGGAGCAATTCATTTTCACGTGTACTTTCACTGTGTGAAATCACTTACAATTTTGTACAGTCGATATGACGTAAATTTTGCAGAAAGAAGTCAGTATTTGGCCGGCAAATTTCTCAAGTATGGCATCCTCATAATCGACGTTGATAGAAACGGACAATAGAGTTCCAAAGATCGTTCCGACTAACATTGTGTGGTTGTCTTTGCGACTGGCAATAAGTCGGAGGTACAATTTCGCGCTTTTCGCACGTGGGGATTACATTTGTACAAAAAACGTAACGAACCATCTGTGTGTTTGTGTACAATCAGATGTTCGGAGCCAGTAACTTGAACGGCTCGGTTATTGCACGCACTGGAAACTTATCGAGGGCGTTTCCAGTAGTGAAAGATTCAGACAATCAGCATCAAGAATCCTCGAAGACGGTGAGCAGCTCGAAGAAGGTTCCGCAGCTGCCCATCACCGGATAAAAGAGTGGAGGATACTCGATACTTTGATATTTTGAAGATATATAAACAATAAGAGACCCACGAGGAACTTGGAACGATCATTTTTGAAACTATTTACACCGTGTGAACGAATATTATTTGTTGATGGAATATTACTTGATATTTGATATTAAAAATATCGCCGCCTCAAATTGATCTTTTATCTTCCCGTGACAAAGAACGATCATTGAGACACTTGACCGTATATTAATGATAAGTTTATTATACAGTTACCGTCTATTAATATACAAAACTATACCTTTTTTTGGTTACATATACATAAAACGCGATATCTCGCGTGGATATTTTGCGTAACGATATAATTGATATAGTTTGTTGTCCTATACGTCTAATTTACATTAAAATAACAAATAATTTACACGATTCGATATCTCGCGTCGTCGTAGTCGAGCTCATAATCATACTTCGTATAGCACCTTGTAACAATGAGATAACACACATGCAGGGAGAAATATAATCGCCTGTTCTCACGATAACAGAAATGAACGAAACGTCATTACCATCGAACGTCGCGATATGTACCGCCAGATTTTCACTTGTGCGCGTTTGACGTGACCCGATTGAGGTCTCATGATGGTTAACGACGAATCCCTCGTGAGTAGAAAAGTTATCGCATATAAAAGCACAATTGATCATTCGTATAAACGTCTCTAAAACAAAATTATCGTGATCTTTCCCCGAAATTATATCGCAAATGTACAAATTGTGAATTTTCTGCGGAAAAACTCCATGATTTCGGTCCATTGACCTGCTATCGATGTAAGTTCTCGTACTTTATATGATGATTCGACCATATCGGTGAATATTTCTCACGAATTATCTACCCTCGTCGAGCGAGAATAATTCTACGATCGTGAAAAAACGGGCTGCCCGCCCGTCGCGCTTGTGCGTAAAAAGAGCGCGGTAGTTCCTATTTACAGCCTACAATCCGTCCATCGCGGGCGCGCTTCGGTATTTTTACAAGTGTCGTCAGCCAGCCGTGTTGTTGTTGCGAATGGCTGCGTTTTACTAATAAATGTCAGTCCTCGAAACTGACGCGCATCGTATACGCGCTCCGTCATCGCTTGTTAGAAAGAGTTGCGTTAGAGAACCGCTTTATACACTCGTCGTGCGCGTTTGTCGCGTCATTAGACCCATCCGCCGGTCAGTTTGTGGAACATCTCCTCGTTCAACGTCTGATTCGCCTCCTTCGAGCGCATCGACAAAAAGATGTAGCCTCCTATGAACTCGTGGACGACCTTGCAGTCGGCCGATTGGCACTCGAAGATGATATTCTCCTCCTCGAACTGTACCATCATGTGCTTCACCTCCCAGTTGACGTTCCACGCCTGCGAAAGAGACGAGATCGACCGTCTTCGATTTGTTCTCATGGACGCAAAGAATACACTAAGCTCGAGTCAAGTTTTTCTCATTTACTGCACCAAAATTTATGATTCTGACATGTCAAGTTATCAAAATGACGGATTAAACGAATAATCAACAGTCGTTATGGATACGAGTAACCCAACACGACGCGAAAAAGGCTAACGAGTTTGGCCTGCGGTGAATGTTAAGGTTTTATTGAAGTTTAATATGACAACAGCACACGAATTAGTACGTACCTTCATGGTGTTGTACCTCCAGGTCTTCAGATGATCGCCGCTGTGAAGTTCCATTCGCATTAGCCTGTTGTTGGCGATGCCGAGCAGCTCGTCTTTGTTCTTGAATCGCACGATGAAGAGAGAAATGCCGTATTCCGGCAGAGACTGCCAGGCTTTGATGTAGTTCAGTTTCGCTTCGACGAGTGGCAGATCCTTGACGTTTGCGTGCGCCTCTAAGATCCTCTGGACCAGCTGTGCGAGAAGAAAATGATCGATACGGCTCGACAGAGCTCCCGTCACCATGGGATTATTTGCCGATGAAGCGAGAGCGGCTTACCTTTCCTTTGAACTTCTTCGCGAATCTAGGCGCCACGTAATCCTCTGGGACGATGTCCAAGGAGCTGGGATTGATCGCCGGTGCGGGAGCGGGCCTCTGAAGCTGCAGGAAGGCTATGATGCTGTTGACTTCGCCCTCGTAAGACGCGTCCGCGAGGGTGCGGCCTTTGGCGCCTAATCTGCACGCCGCCATCCACTTGGCGTACTGTTGCTCCTGCGATAACAGAACGAATGCCAATCACCGCGCTCGAGAATAGGCCTAGAAATTCTATCCGAAGCTTTCGCTCCTCGAAGCTTCGAATTGATGAATCTTCGACACAATTTTATTCAAATAATGAAATTTTGAAGATCGAGTCGGCACGTCCGACGATACTCGCCGCACGACAAATGAAATATTAGCCCGGGAACGCGTTACTTCCCAGCCTCGCGGATCAGATCATCCACTCACGTTGTCGCATCTGATCCACATCTCGGTCATGCCCTCGGCGCTGGGCACCTCCAGCCTGATCCCGTAGCGACCTTGCGACAGTTGTACGTCCGGCGTGACCTCGCAGCCGCGCAGGCTAATCATGTAGGTCGGCGACTCCGAGCCGCTGGTCTCCTCGCGGCTCTTGTAGAGCCGGAGGTGCAGGTCCCGGCATGTGAACCAATAGCGTTTGAAGGCCTTGAGGGTGAAGCGTTTCGGCTTGAAGAAACGCAGCTCGTCGCACAGCTCGGGCACTTGCGTGATGTCGCTGGGCCCGTTGCTGATGTTGCTGCCCTCCAACGTCACCTGCAGGTCCGTCAACGCCGCGTCGATGTCGTCCTCGACGGGCGAAGTCGCGCCGTTGCTGTCGTAGGTAGCGGGCTGCGGCACGCTCGCCTGAAGATTCACCTGTACCTGCGCACATCGGACACGACGGGGTGAGGAGCGTAGGTGACTCTTCTTCTTCTTTTTCGCCTTCTCCCGGAACGTTCGTCGCGAGGACGGGACGGGAGTAGGTGTATCAAGGTGAGCGACGTAGCGTAGCGGCAGTGGGTCGCGTTCGCGCGTGTAACGACATTACGTAGGTACGACGGAATCGAAGCAATCGGCTTAAGGACGCGGCTATTTGCATGCGTTACGCATCGCCGAATGGGGCTCCCTCGGAGCGGCATAAGTATATAGGGAGCGGCGGGGACGAATAAAATATTCAGACGTCGTGTGAATGACGCGAAAAGAATGGACGACGATCGGAAATCGCTATGAAAGCATAGGTACTTTAATATCCTCGCGTCTTAACATTACGAACACTGCTGATCCTTTTTCTAATTCCTCTGCGTGAAGTTCAAACGTGGATGAAAAAACATTTCAGCGCGTGAAACGAAACGTTCGGTGGAGCACGCGTAAATTCAGTCAACACGTTGACTGCCGCATTAATTGTTATCGGTGAAATACCTGGAGCGCCGCGAACATCAGCATCTCCTCCTCGGTGCAGTCGATCTCCTCGGCGAGCAACTGCCACTTGGCTTGCTCGTAGATCATGTTGATGCGCACCGCGTCGGTCTTGGGATTCAGATCGTAGAAGGAGTAGAACTTGAACTTCAACCTGAGCGTGTCGAATTCGCGGATACCCTGCTCCATGATCGACAACGAGGAGTCCAGCCAGGAGACGTTCATGCGCGCTCTCTCGATCAGGCTCTTCGGCCTGATCAGCTTCGCTCGCACCTCCGGCGAGATCGACGTCGGACTCTGCGCCAACGACTCCGACAGGCCGCCGTTTAACGCCTCCAAGCTCATCGTGCTGTTGTTGGCGTTGAAGGAGCCGGTGCTACCGAAGCCGGACGAGTTGTTGTTTCTCTTCCACGTGCCGGTATGCTAAAAATTCCCGTTGAACCGGCGTTACGGAAGGTAGCGTGGACTTCGCAAAATCATTCGCGCCGAGATCGAACGATTGCGCGAACTGGTGTTAAAGGTAAAAAGGAAGAGGAAAGAGAAGCGGTAAAAATGGAAAACGATGAATCTTCAATGAAGCGAGTTCTCTGTTAAATCTTTGATACCGTGTTCGGCATGACATTCCCGGTGAGTTAAGGAAGAAAATGAACGCGACGAAATGAGTTACTGGTGAGATGCACTGTATTCGAGAATGTGATATAATCGAGTCTACGTGATAAATAGTAATAAATAAGAGAACAAATATAGATGTCCTCTACATGATCTTTGCGATGCTACTGGTGGTATTTGTTATATCTGGGACGTTTCTTGTCCTGTTAATCAGGCCACATGTACAATCGTGCACTTTATAAGGTTCTCACTCTATCCTTATCCTATATCTCACACACGCTAAACCTACCGAGACAGGCGAGCTGATCGGCGTGCTGTGATTTCTGTTGGGCGTAACCGGCGCGCACATGAACGGATTGGATTGATCTAAACTTCCCGTGGATCCTCTAGGACTCTGGCTGGCCGGGATGAAGGTGTTAGTGTCGGCCGACACATTCCAGTGACCGTTCTTTGGGTTTTCGGTTTTCTTCTTGGCCGGCAGATCCTTCAGATTGTATTTCAGGTGATTCGGCTCGAGCGGTTTACAAAACGACAGCTCCTCCGGGTGTCTGATGCCTGAAAATGCATCACGATTCGTCCGAGTCTCGCATTTGAAATGTAATAATCATTCTGATTTCCCCTCGAAAGATTATAAGATCTTTTATGCCGCTGTCTGAAGAGCGAAAGGAACAATAATGGTCAATCACGATGATGTCTATCTCGCAGTATGTTGTTGCAAGGAAATCAAGTAATCGATGGACAAAGATCGCGTACATTAGCGTATATTTATGAATATGACATAGTGAAATATGCAAAAATGCGATCGTTCGAACACGTCAGATACACGAACAAGAGAGCCGCGAGTAATTCTCGAGTTTCCGCGAAACGATAGATTTATTTCCTTACTCATATACTTTCAATTCAGTTTACGTGCGTTTTTTTTTCTTTTTCGGCCGCGAAAGAGTATGTTAATTTCAGAGAAATTCTGAAATATTTAATTGTGTGGGGGGGGGGGGGAATTCGTGAGATTGAAACTCGCCGATCACTTTCTATTTCAGACGACGTTGTGAACACGCGTAATTATATACGCGGAATTATTTTCAGACCGCAGCGAAACGATAAGGCCGTATCTCCCCGGCACTTCCTCTTATTCGAAAGTCAGCTTTATCCTCCGGACAAAATTATCGCGTTAACCCACTTCCTTGATTAAAAAGCCAGTCGAGGCTGCGCCACGGCGGATTCACAGCCGCGATCATCCGCGCGCGACCTTCGCGTGACTACGAATTTATCATTTCTCTTTTATTATCGCCTAGAATATCACTACTGGCGCAAATTAGTCGCCACGATGCACGCTCGCCCGAGTGCAATGACGACGGAACAGTTGATATTTGCTGACACGAAGTACATGCGAAGTACATTTAGAAAATGATAAAACGAAAAATCTATAAACTAAACATATGAACAAATGGACAGAATAATAATACGAGATACACGAAGAGAGAAATAAAAGTGGAAAGAGGAATGGAATAAAGATAAGAATAAATAGAAAGATCTTCGAAAAATATTTCTCACTTTCAGCGACGCACGTGCGTTCTTCTTTCATTTTTATTTCTCCGTTGCCGATGAGAGACGCAACAACGATGCGAAATTATTCGGTGTTATTATATATTACGAACATTTATGCCCTCTCACGAAAAATTAAAAAACGTTACCATCGCTACAATAGCCACGATTAAATTCTTAAAGAGCCGTTCTATCTTCCTTTCGAAATGATTTCATTAATTGCGAAAGCAGCCGCCGAGTGCTACTGTCGTGAGACACGACTTCGCGATTCTTCTTCTAGTGAGTACGTTTCCTTCGAATTTTTCGTTGATCTCCGCACGAAGAGCATTCTGTTCCTCCCTTCGTGCGAACGTCATTAATTGGTACGCGCGATAACTGCTCGCGCCACTCGTTTCTATTACGCGTCTTAAACAATGTTAATGGGTTTGCGCGAGACTCACCGAGTTCCTTGCACAAATTGATGACCGCGTTGAACGTCTTGACGGAAAAATCGACTCGGCAGTCGAGGCAGCGCATATCCGGCAACTGCACCCTCAGGGTCTTGTGCATCGGCGTGAAGTGCAGCTGCGCGTCCGCCGCCACGCCGTACTGGTCCAGGGTGCTGCGGGTCCTGGTGAGCCAATGATTCCGCGCCGGCCACCAAAGAGCGTGATCCGACCAGTCCATAGCGATGTCTGCAACAACGAAAGCAAAATCGCAACGGTTATTATCAGTCTTAAACGCCCGATTGAGAAAAATATCTTAATAAATCAATAAGAGCCGACGTTGCGAGTAATTTATTTATCTGCCTCATCGGGGTAGCTTAAGATATCGCTAATCGAATTCCAGTGTTGTGAAAAATATTTCCTCAACCAACAGCAGAACGTGAACGTCACAAAGGGGAAAACGTGAGGAGGGCATAGGAGGAAATCGGCGAGCCTTCCTCTTGGAACCAAGGGTAAAAAGGGTAGCGGAAGGTTTTGTACCTCGAAGTTATTCTCTCCTGAAACCGCAGGCAAACTTGCCTCCGGTTTCTCGTGTCGAATGGATGAAAACGAGCCGGCTGTGAAAAGTCAATTTTCACAGCTGTTCGCGCCGTTCCGTTCGCGCTTCGTTTAACGACTCCGGGGAGCCTATCGGAGGTTCGTGCGGTTCCCCGAGGACCGTTTGAGATCTCCCATTAGGCCGCACACATGGGGCTGCGGATCGTGGGAGGCTGCGTACCAAATGACACCGGGGAGGCGAGATGGAATATGGATGAGGGGTAGTGGTATGCTCGTAACGCTGGAATTATGATTCTATTATTATTGGAAAACGTCTCTCAGTGTGCAGGAAGTTAAGACTTTCTTATGGTAGGTTATCGTTTTCCAGGGGTCCCTGAATTCCTAACACAGCTTGGTGACCTGGTTCAATAGAGCAGAAAAGGATCTAGCTTCTTTTGAAGTGAAAGAAAACAGTTCAAAAGGGAACAAAGAAAGAGAGAGAGAGAGAGAGAGAGAGAGAGAGATTTTAAAATAATTCTCACCAAACTCCGATTAATCTAATCGACGATTTAACATTGTCGCCAGTCAAATATTATTTGCTCTATCTTTGCTCTTCGATCATTGTTGAATAACAAGCTACAGAACTGGAAATTGGCATCGGCAATTCTCATTACTATTCATCGATTAGTTTTTAATCTGAGTTGGGTGAAAGTCACATCCCTTACATCGATGAGACACAATTCAACTTCAGACTTGCGATGAATTAATTAAAAGCGTAAGACTATCAGACTCGCGTGAGGGGAGTCTCGAAGGCGTTATAGATTAAATTATAGAAATGGTATTTCGCGATAAGCAGAATCGGTTTTTATCGGACTCGTAACTTTCCACAGCTGCGGCCGCATCATCCGGCAAGCTAGCTGGCAGGGGAGGTTGCTGTGGCGCAAGAATGATCGCGGAGCATCGATTATACCTCGTCGAAAATAGTTGTGTGCTTTCGTAATTAGTTCCCGCTTTAATTTCCACCACGTGTCCGAAAATAATTGCTATCGTGTATCATTCATATCGCGTAATAACCATCATGTGTGATTATTAAGTTTATTTATATGCACGGTTAGCTCCATAAAAAAAAAGCGAGCTCGTAGTCCTGAACGATGAGATGCAAATAACCACTGAATAATAAGAGCGAGAAGGAGAGAAAAGTTCAGAAGTATGCCAAGAGGAGAGTGCATTATTATCGGCGGCTGCTGCTCTTGTTCGCGAACCACCGCGTCCCCCGCTTTTACGAGAGAGAGGAAACCGACATGGATCGCGAATCCATCGCGCACAGCTGCGGGATCTATAAATATTTCCGCGGATTTTAGCGCCGGCCAGCGCGGCTCGTTAACCGCTTGTTTTCGTTCTCTCGCAACATCCCGCGCAGGAGAGTTCGCGGATCCGCCCACACGAGACGGCAGAAACGGCAAATTTATCTCCCCCCCTCTCTTTCTCTCGTCTCGAATGTTTTTTCTTTGTATTTTGTCCCTTCTCCTTTTTCCGCCCGCGTTTTCGCTCGCTCGTGCCACTTTTAACCGTGACAATTGTGCGACGCAATCTGATTCGCGTGTCGACTAAAGCGGGTGGCGCGTATACACAGAGAAAAGATTTTGGATTTAATCAAATCCCCTCAATTCGAAGAAATTTGTACTTTGGAATAAAGCAAACAAACGAAAGTTTGATTCAACAAACAGGATTGTTTAGTTTCTCTAACACCAAATATCTTTACAAATAACATATTTCTTTTATATTCTCGCTCAAACATTATAATGGTTGTCACAAGCGATAAATTATTTAAATAAAACGAAGTAATATTATATTAGCAAAATGTTAAAGAACCTCCTTTTGTTGACTGTTTTGTATATTTTATCTATTTATATATTTTACCTTGTTAAATAGCGTTAGAAATAGGTATTTAATCGGGCTTCTGAAGTCATATATTGAAGAATAGAAGGACTTTTTCCGCGTGCCGCAGCTCTAACATTCGCGCGATTCGCGCTCGCGAACAGTTTGCGGAAAGTTCTCGTTGCGGATCTCCAGCGCTCTCGATCCCACTGCGTCTATGTATGTGTGTGTGTGTTACGATCGAGCGATCGCGCACACAAGCCGTGTCGATTCGCTCGACAAGAAAGCGCGCTCGCCTGCATAACAATAACGCGCGTCCCATGTACACGGTGTACCGCTAGGAGCGGCACCGTGACACACAAACGGTCGGAACGTTTCTTCTTCCTCTTTTACGGCTCCCGCTCGGTTATGTATGTAACTCGCATATCCAGCACCGGAAATACATCGTCCGAAGTACGACGTCGAAGTGAAAACGACGAGGAGGGGTAGGAGGATCGAGATAACGCGACAACGCGCAAGTGCAATCCATTAAGCGAAGAGCACATCGCGAAGTACCGCAAGCTGCTACTACCACTCTGCATCTGTTTGCTTTAATCGAGAAAATGACTAAAACGAGTGGCAACGAGCGATCGATGGAGCCGTGCGTCGCGCGGTCGATGCGTCGAGCAACAAGTCGTATACGGGGTGTCCCGCTGCTCCTTCGTCGTCATTCCTTTCACCGATTCCTCGACCAATTTGGCAGTGATTCCTCCTCCGTGAGAAATCGATTACACATTTTGCGTTTGGTTAGAATTTCTCAATTTCAGATATTCAACGTCAACGATCTATCGTTAAGAATGACCAAAGTCGCCGACTTTGTTGTCCGTCGCGCGTTGACATTCCCGTTATATCGCATAGAAGTCTGATTAATGATTGCATTACCGAAGACACGATGAATAAATGTAAGACATAAATGTAATTTGAGACTACGTGCAACGATAATAACACGCAATTAATTGCGTGTAATGTGTAATTCAATAAGACGCGATAATATCGTAATATGCCCGGCTGCCGGTGACCATCACGACATCCGGCTTGTTCAAAAAGTAATAAACCCTTGTTGTGACCCTTGCGACAAACAGCAACGGAGCGGAGGAGAATTTACGAGACAGTTAATACCACATGCTAGTGCATAAAGGCATAAAATCAAGGCGTCGCCGAATGCCAGATCGGGCCGCGTTCGACTCGCGGATCGCTTTCGAGGCACGTCTCTCAGTAGCAACGACCGCGATATTTGCGCACCGGACCTATTTATACCCCCCTCGCGCGAGTATACACTTGATACACGCGACACACTCGCGGGCCAGACACGTGAAATCGGCCCTCTGGCACGAAGCAGAATCCGTCTGTTTCCGTCGAGTCGTCGTCGTCGTCACCGTCGAAGAGGAGAACGCACTCGTTCGCTCGAGTGTCGAGGAAGCCAAGTAGAAGTACGCATCCAGGAATGGAACAGCCGTCATCTCGTTCGCCCTCGACGGTGGACGATTCTATTTTAGCGCCCTCGAGAGTCCGGTGGGTAGGTAAACCACGTCGGATGGAATCCGAGGACGTACAACCTCCGGCTATCGTTTTCCTTCGCAAGCCATAGAAGACCGTTGGGCTACTCTCGAAATTTCTTCGAGTGAAATCCCACTCGCAAAGCAAAGTGACAGACGAGTCACTCGAGGTCGAGTGACTTTTTCAGTCAGGCGGAGTGAATTCCCCACACTCGAATCGTCGAGTGAATATTTTTACTCGACATTGGAGAGAACAAACTCGTTCTAATCGATTGAAACGTTCACTACGGATGGAGAATCCACTCGAAGTTCCGGTTAAACCGAGTCGAAATTTTTCATGCTACTTTGACGCTCGTAAGGAGAGTATAGACTAGTAAAGACCTACTTTGGCAATGTTATATGTTAACTTCTCTCTTGAATCTTAAATTAAACTTTTAATATTACCTTGAGGCTATATAAGTACTCCCGATATTTCGATTATTAAATTCATATGAATATTCAAAACAACTTATTTTGACATTAAGACGAAATTTAACACAGTATCTAAATTCCGTCTCGGGAAAACATTCTCCGAGTGGAATCTCAGTCCGAGGAATTCAGAAAGTGGCAATCGTCATTTATTAACGAGGAAAAGGAAACTCTGTGCTTACACAATAAAAAAAGATAAAGCAGCACGCGCGGACAGAACTAAAGAAACGACGACGTGAATAGGGAAAGTACAAAAACAGATAAATAAATACGGCAAGCTAAATGTGGCGGAAGGAACGACGGGGGCACGTGCGGTCTGTGTAAACTCCGAAGGAGCGTTTACAAACGGTGCTCGGGGCGAGGAGGGTGAGCTTTAATAAGGGAACAAAACCGGGCGCGCACGTGGCCGCGCGCGGTAACAACCCTTTCGACAACTACTATGGCGAGTTCGCGTTCCGCAGGAAGTCGAATATAAAATTGCGGACTGAAGGCGATCGTAAGCCGATATTCGCTGGTACGGCTCTTTCCTTCTTTCCTCCTCCGACGAATTCCAGCACGGAAAGCGAGTGGCTTCCGTGAACACGATTCTCAACCAGCGTCTCGTGGTTGCGCGAAGGAACGCGAGCTATTCGACGTCGCAGAAGGGTTGCGAGAACACGCGCTGCATGGTTGTTATGTTACAGAAGGGGTGAGGGATAAGAGAAGCAGGAGCGTTACTTCCTCAGGGACGGAATTATCCGACGGAGATTCGCACATGTCGCTCTTCGATTCATTATGCTCTCGATGAATAATATATAAATAAATAATCTGATTAATAACCGATAAAGTGTAGCCTTAACATGCGATGTTAATTAAAGTACTAGTATATTCTAACCGTGCACATTCGTCTTCGGACATTAACGTAAAACTGTTACAGCGACAGGTTACTGATTCGGCACACCAAACCCGCTTCTTTGAATAATCAATGAAATGATAAGTTAATAATGCGTATATGATTAGAAAATCCGAGTAATTCAAGCATTGCATATTAAAGCTACTCTACCGGTTAGTATACGGTACATGCTCGTCGCTTTTTTCGAAACTCCGCGAATTCCATGACGTTCCTCGGTGCAACACGATAAAGTCATGAGCTCGCCCGACGTGATAATCTTACATTCGCACTTGTGACAACTCCGTAGGTCAATATTATGACGATCGCTTCGACATGCATCGGATATTTTCTCTTAACATTTTCGTCGGGAGAGAGAAAGGAAGAAGAAGAAGGAAGAAGAAAGAAAGAAGAAAAAGAAGAAAAACAGGAGGGAGAGCTCACAAATCCGGCTCTGCGTCGCTCCGAAACGAAGGCGTTGTCCGAGCAGCCCTCGCCACTCGTGTTTCTCGGGGTCCCTCTTCACTCGGCAGCTCACAAGCGTGCTTCGGCAACGTCGAGCCACCCTCTTCTTACAGTGCACAAAGACGCGCGTACCGGCTATAATAGCCGGCGGAATACCTCGCGCGAGCCAAAAGAGCGGCTCACATATTCCGGGCCCCTTTCGTTTCTCGCCCGATTAGCCTCTCCCGCGTCTCTCTCGCGATTTTTCGGTATAAACGCGGAGACCCACGTGACCGTGAAAGCAAAGCAAGCGACGGAGGAGTGTTTCGGTATTTCCGAGACGGGGAAAACGATGAAAAACAGACATCTCGTCGTTACGATCGTCGGCTATGTTTCGGCACGTTTCATAGAAGAGAATTGTTGGCACCCCCCTCTCTCCCCACCTCCGATAACGAGATCGATCGATCCTTAACCTTCGATAGGCGTTATCGGGATTTTTAGTAAGTGGCATCGCGCAATGTACACACAGCCGTTACCATTTTTTTTAGATACACGGCGTGACGCGGTCGGCGATGAGAAGTTTAGCAACAGTGAAGTTACATCACTCGTCGTTACATGCTGATACATATTGATCTGGGGAAAAAGATTAAACGCCGACAAAGGCTGGCGCGGGCAGGCACGATTTCCTCAGGGTCGTTCGCGCACGGCCGTTTGAAGACGGAAGGTATGCAAATCAGCGGACCTGTTGCACTTGCTCTATTTGCTGCTGGTCTCTCCTCCCTTCTCCTGTGTATCGCTCTTTACATCGTAATCGGATTTTCCTGGCACGCGGATGACGACGCGGATCGCGCGCCGTTGCTGCAATCGCTTCGATTCACGTCGATTACGCAAGCTACACGCTACGCAACGCCAGTGTATATATATAGGATTCCATGAAAGATTAATAAGATACCGGAATACTCTCTCGCGCTCTTGTCGCTTCTAAACGCGATATGATACGTATTTATCGATATACTTCTCGAAGATACCATCTCAGTATATCTTATCTTATTGGTATTTCTCATCACTTAACGCATAATTAATCTATTTATTTGTTTATCAGTTCATTTACTTATTGTGCTTATCTGTTTTTGCTATTCATTTATTGAAGCGTTTCTCGTTTCTATCGTGCTCTGTGCGTTACTTTCTCTATATATTTTCCCTATTATTACCTATGATTTCCACGGATTTTCCTTTCCCGTTGATAAACGACCACTGAACGATCAAATAATTTTCACGATGTTTGCCTTTCCGCGATGCCTTTCACGACGACGCAACACGTTACTAGGATAACACCATTATCGTCCGCGATAATCGAGGGAGGAAGAGATCATCGCGATAATGAAGAAGTCGAGAGCGAATGCGTAATTATTACGCGTATGCGAGGACGTGAGATATATATATTTATTACACGCGTTGTATATTTACGCGCGTGCCAACGGCAGAAGGGAAATTCATGGATAGCGCATAGGGACGACGGCGTTCGCGTCCACGCGCCTCCCGGCTTAATTGCTCTAAAATAAGCGCTGACTCAGGCCCGACGCCTTTAACTCGACTTAATCCGTTTGTATCGCCGAGGCACCAGGCTCCAGATGCGACCACTCGTAATTCAATATCGCGCGAGATGATGGCGAACGAACGACCGCGGCCTCCGGGATGAGCGCGCGGCGGTCGGTGCGTTCCGCGAGCGAAGCATCTTACGAGAGCATCATACCCCGCATCGTCACGACGTCGTATCGGTACAGACGATGTAATTAACCCTCGAGCATTCGCGCACACCGGTTATGATCATCGTCATGGTGTTTTCGAAGCGACTCGCGACCGAGTCTCCTTTAAAAACAAAGACGTCGAGTAAGCTCACTGGGAACTCGGGGCTTGTTGGAACGACACAGACGGCATTAGGGCGACGTGAATTAAGCGGATCTGCGGTTAGCGAAATTTCCGCTGGTGAGAAGTATCATTACGCGTCCGAGAGAGCTGCATTATCGCACAAATTGCACGCTAGATCGGCGACTTCGCAAGGAAGGAACAGCGGCGCTTGACATTGGGTGAAATGGACGCTGATAAATTTTTCTCCGCTTTTTTTTTCTTTTCGGAAATTACGGTAATAGGGATCAATTTGGCTGTTTGTTTTGCGTTACGCCCCGATCGGGCTAAGTCGTAAACGGTTAAGGTGGCGCGCTCCGAGTAATTGCTGCAAGATCGAGACGGTCGTGTGGAATAGCACGAGTTCGCGAATCGTTTTTCCTGCGCGGTCGGCGTATTGATAAACGATTAATCATGATCTCGTAAAATATATAATAGTGTTAGATAAATTGTCCAGAATAATTACAAGCTGTTTCTTCGGGGAACAGTGATAAGTAAAGGGTTAAAAAGATACATGACAGTACAGTTATAAATATTATCTAGAAATACGAGAAAATATATATGTGTAAAAAAATTAACCGAGTCTTTCTTGAATCTTCTTACGTTTTAGTGTTAATTAAACAAGCCCGTATCACGAGAAGGAAATATCGTTTCGAACATTACTCAAAGTATGGAAATTTGAGAAGACTCAAAAAGCTCCTATATAAAATAATATATTCGCACCAACAACTTACGTTGGCTCTCATCTATTTTCATATTTCTTAATTGTCATAAAGAGCTTAATACATATTCATAAAATTCAAAAACTTTCGAACGAGACTCCACGAGTCTCAATGAGTCTATACTCGAGACCCCATCACGTGTGATCGATCGATCGCTAGCTCGCCAACGTGTAACAGGTGTCCGTTTGATACGTCTTGCATCATCGCATTGAGTTCGCATTGAGGGGATATTTGCGAAACAAGAAGCGAAATATGCACGTGTACACGCGGGACGAACAACGGGGCGAGAGGCAATATCGAGACTCGCACTGTAAAGTTTCGAACGCGTGCATGCGCGAGAGAGGAGGGAAAAGCGAGTCCTTTCTCCTTTTCCGGCGCGAGGAGGCGGACTTCGTCATTCAAGAGATTTTACGCGCGCAACAGGTGTCCGATTATAAATGTTTCCCACGTTTTACCTCCGCCTCCGAGTACGTTCCAAGAAAGCCCGGACACGCTCGAATTTGCCGGAAGACACGAGGCGATTGATACGTGACGGTCTTTTCCGCCGTTCGTCCGCCCGTTTTGACGCGGCCGGAGCTTTTCTCTATTTCTACGCGGCAACCCGAATCGAAAGTTTGGTGCTACTTTAACACTCTTTAGGATAATTATCGTCCATTTATACGGATATATAAACTAATGAAAATCTGCTTTGACAATCTTCAATTCTACAGATTTAATTTTAATGCTACTTCGAAGTTAAAAATACTTTCAATATTTCGATTATTAAATTTATACGAATATTCGAAACAATTATTTTGGCATTGAAACAGGCGAAAACGGTAATTTAAGACACCAAGGTGAAAGTAGAAGTAAATTATATAATTAAAATTGAATCAATTTTTATGCTATTTTAGCTTTCACTGTGTTGTGAAATTAAAGGTTTAACACAACAGCTAAAATTTCGATTTGAGCAGAGCGTGAGAAATCGAAAGAGAAATAAAGTGGGACTTGTAAACTTTTTTCTCTAAATTTCTGTATGATAAATGCGATCGCACGCGCGTGATGACGTCAGAAACAAGGAAAGGAAAACGCCTGATGGCCGTGGCGCCATAGTGACGACAACAACGACAACGACGATGATATTACCTGAACTTCCTCCGTGCGAATGAATGAATATTTATGCTGAATTTGATTAACGAGTCAAGGCCGTAACTGTTGCAAACGCGTCTCTCTTCGTCACCGTCATCATTATTCCGGACGGCTCTTTCGGCATTCGCATATACCAACATTCAATTTTATTCACTGAAAATAGTCGACTCCGTGAAATAATTGTAATTTTTATTAAACGGCACAAACACAGGAGAGAATGTGAAAAACGAGCGAGCCAGTCTGAGGGAACGCGGAAGGATATTTTCTGCAGCTGTCGCTGTGATCTAATCGGCATCCGTGCAATGCGGATCGAGATATTCAGCAACGATATTCGAGATATCTAATCGCACGATCGAGTTCACGCGAGTCGACCATGCAAAATAGGCACTTTATTAACACCATTATGCTTATCATGTAATTACAAGGTTTAAAACTTTAATAACAACTTTCGACGCCACACGGGAGAATTCCTCTTCCGTGGAGTCGTGAAAGTGTGTGATCGTGACGACAACGCTTGTTACGTGTTGTTACGTGTTGTTGGTTAATTTCATTATCGTAATTCACGACGCCCGTCTACCCCGTTTAAATTTCAGTCACGGTCATCAATTGTATCGAACTGAAATAAAGTTCTCCTTCACCGGCGGTCGACGACGAACGAAGAGCAGGCGGAAATCGCCGTCCCTGATAGCGTTACCGGGGAGGGCCGCCCTGGAATTTTCGAAGCGTGGGAGGTCGTTGTAATATACCCAACGACGGAATCGGGTCAGGACGAAACACTCCTTACGTTCGATACTGGTGGAGTGATCGATATCGCGTAGTCTTGCCTAAGATTCGACGGTTATGGTAATGTGAAAAAACATTACTCCGCTATCGGACACGGTGATTTCTCCGCCGCTATTTTAGCATAATTAAGTCGTATAGTTGGTAGATTAAAGCTTGCGATATTTTAATTCGATGAGTTTCGCAAAGCATCTCGTTAACTAGAATATCTCCTGAGAATTACTGAAACATAAATTCCCCTACTGAATACGGGATGCACTGCAAAATTCATCGAAAAAAAAAAATATTGCAACCTTTAATCTACTGATTGTATGTGTGTGTGTATGTGTGTGTACACCGACGACGAACATCGCGGTAATTAGAAAACGTTCGTTAAAAACATGCACCAACGGCAGGAGGAGTGACGATTGTGGATAACGATGCAGGGGCGTATCGATTTCGTCGGCGAATGTGGGCCGATACGCGCGGGTGTGCCCATCGAATTGGACCGATTCCTATTAGAGCCTCGCGCGAGCAACTCGTAACGCGATTCGAATTAATGCGTTACTTATTGGCTTTAATTGTTTCTAATTAAAGTTGTCTAACTCGAGGGAACGTGCGGATCTCCCCTCGATCAGCGGATAAATTCGATTGCGTTCCTTTTCCATTCGACGAGTCGTGAACTTTAACTGCCGGATAGAAAGTACGGGGAAAACGTGTCGAGAGGAAAGAAAAGAGCCTACACGTTAATAGAGTCGTGACAGAGCCGTAATGTTCGCGAATGACGCGACGCGCGGCAGGGGCCGTGTCCGTTTTAAGGGAACTTCGATGACGATTGGTTCTCGTGTCATTCGACCGCGTGTATGCATCGCCTCCTTCGGATATCCACCTACGCCCCCATTAATGCGAACGCACGAACGAACGCGCCGCATAAATGGTGTTCGTGCGTGTCCACGTGATCCTCGGCTGCGAAAGCCTTTTTGGACATCACGTTTGGACGCGGATTTTTACACGGCACCGTCTTGCAATATTGGTAATTTGCGTTTTGCGAAACGTGCGTTAAAACGTGTTTGTAAATAACCCATTTTGGTAGGCAAACAAAAATTATAGATGAACAAACGCGGACAATTGATTCAACTATCTAATTTAGAGAAAGTACAGGCGGGTGTGTTCGAAACGGTCATTGCCTGTTTTTCTGATGAATCTGATAAAAACAGCTTGAAAATAAAATCACAGTTCTTCACTTTATGAACATTGTATCGTCGGAGTCACCGTTACTTTCTATTTTCATTGAATCTTTCGTTTTATCTATAAAGAAGCTAATTATTACACATGACTTCTTGTGATCGATTTTTCTTTCAAAGGGCTCAAATCAAGTAAGAAAAATGTGAGAAAAGAGTTTTTTTCCTTGATAGTGAGAAAAAGTGAGATGTTTTGAAATAAGCGAGGAAAAGCGAGAAAAATGGGTTTGCTTCCATGCCTGTCAGATAATCATCGTCCGAAAAAATACCTAAGACCGTGAACATCGCGATATTGATTTCCGGCTCAAAATCTCTCTCAAATTTTCGATGCACCAATTTATTATCTTAACGGCGATTTATTCCAACTCTGAAAAAAAAGTGAGAACGTGGTCGCTTTCGCGCTCGATCTCTCAGTCGCGTCCGAGCAAGAGCGCTGAACTTCATTGTTACGTTCTCCCGATACGAACTGACTTAATCAGATAATCAACATCGCCGGGAAAAATCCATGAAACCATAAACGCACCTTAAGGTTCGCGAATAAATGGAGTGACGTTCATGTGCGTCGCCCACGCGATATCGCACGCGAGATGAAAGGTTGCAGGAAATGTCTTTACATAATCCTACGTGTACTACGGGCACACCGACGCACTTATTATACCTGCTGGTCGCCAATGCTCGAAGAATATTAGAAGCCCGCCTCCGTAGTAGTGAATGGAAAATCGTCGGCATACGTGAGAAAAACGCGAATTCCGTGCTGCTGCACCACGCGGCGCGCGAATGTGTGAGCACGAAAACGAAGCGTACGTGGCCGGATATTTGCGGGATATTTCAGTTGTTTCCAACCGTAAACATTCCCTTCCTTTTATTCTGGTAAAAAGTTAAAATAATCTGCAAAAATTCCGATCGCTAAAAGGGTTGGGAATTATCTAAGATCTAAGGCTTTCAATATTGCGCGATCAATGCAATCGTTCTCGCATAACTCGCAGAAATTTCCGCGAGGAATCTTCATCGTTTCCTCGATGAAACGCGAATCTTCCGGACAACTGAAAGAGGCGAAAGACGCGGCGGAATGGCGGCAAAATTTTCTACCACGACAATGACCCCGCGCAAACGAATGACTGTATATACGTGCAATTACACGGATGACGAGGAAGGTGGGAGCGGTTAAGAGCGCGCGGACGAAGGGAGGCAAGGGCGAGGAAGAGCACGCGGAAAAAAAAAAGAGTTCAGCAAAGGGATGGAGGGAGAGAGGAAGACGAACGAGCGGTAAAAGGCAGCAGAGGGAGGCAGGCAGACAGAGGGGGAGGAACGGAGGACAATAAATGTCAGAACAACGACCCCGTGGTGGCTGGTCGAATGGCCAGATGGATCGTCGGCCGTCGCGGACAAAATTCACACCCCGAAATTCGAGATTCGTTTTACCCCCGACAGAGCATGGCGATCGATACGCAGCGAATCAGCAATTTCTCGTTCTTACAAATGAGAAATTGAGTCAATTAAAAAAAAAAGTCCAAGATTTCGTTGGAAAAAAGCATCAATTTCACTCTTGTAAAATATTTTTTACTGGGTTATTTTAAGATATTTACCGTTGAAAATCAGACGACACGAATCAGACTTTTTTTTAGCAAAAAACGTATCTACTTCGAAGAAATTATTTTTCCTACCTACGTTTTACATCCTGTACACCGAGAGTGTAATAAATGGTCAATCTCGCTGAAATTATAGTCATTCTCAGTACCAACCACTTTTTTTATTCCAATGAGAAAGCAGTAACAGCAACAGGCGCATAAGATTATTACCGATGGAGAATGCATCATCGATGATTTGGAGAACAATTGCAAAACGATTACGCAGCTCGACTTCTGCTCAGACTCGTGCGATGCTTTTTTCGAGATTTCCTCGAGATGCCGGTGGGCATCGTCGTCATACGATAAATTTGGTTTACGGCGTCTATACGCGTCTTACTCCTCCTTCACCTCTTCAGCCCTTTCGAGGAACTAGGTCACACCGACATATTTATAGAAAGGGGGTTCCTGAAGGTGGGGGATGACTGGCAAGTCTGGAGGCATATTATTGGACCGTCGTGATATACGCGGCTCGTGCGTGATCTTTGTGTATTCTTTAAACAAATCAGCGAGTCGTGTTGCGCTGGTGTTCTCAGAGACGAGTCTTAAAAGCGATGCGCCGGTAGCTGCCGTAAAAGACTGCTTTAAGAATGCCTTCTCGGACGGTTACGCGAGACGATCGAAATAAACTTTTACGACTGTCTCTATTCCCGTATGACACGCATACGCGCCCGCCCGCCCGACCGACCGACCGAGAACACAACGACGACGACGATGTAAACACCTCGAAGCCGGACTTTATTAAGTCACAAAGATGCGTACGACGTATACATTACCATTAAATGTCCAGTAAAATTGATAACCCTCGTGACACACGTATATGTGCACGAAGGATAATTCGACACTTGGACGGGGGAGGATGCGTACGTAATAATTATCGTCGATTCACGCGAGAAAAGAGGTGCGGGGGAAGGAATTGGAGACATAATCGCGAGACAAATCGATCTCACCCTCGGCTGCGGCCGACACAAAAGACATCCTGAGAGCGGATCGCCGTTGGCGCCCGAAACAGTGGCCGTTTTCCGCGCAGCGCGGTAGAGGGAAACGAACGGAAAAGGTGAAGTAGAGAGAAAGAAAGAAAAAAAGAGAGGGGGGAAATAAGAGGGTAGGGGGCACATGCAATTAGTCGCTCCACGGGAAATGCACCCGGTAATGAGGCACGGCCGGGTTCGCGCGCGCTTCCGGGACGTCGAGTAACGCGCTCGTCCTTCCTCCTCTTTTATTCGCGTCGCGACCAGTTTCGGGGATCGACCAGCTTTTCGAAAATCTCGGAAAACTCGAGAGGAGGAAAAGAACGTGTATAATATTTACTCTGATGAGGGTTTAATTTGAGATTCACTCGGTGAAATTTTTGTCTCTCTATCTTACTCATTTTCTGGGAAACTTTAAGAGATCAATTCGACAAGACTCTTAAAATATACGATCGGTCAAAAATAAAGAAGACCAATAAGAGCCGACGCAGGTGAAACAATTGCGAAGAAATGATAACAGTAATTCAAAAATTTTAGTGTAAAAAATTATTAAAACATTTCATGGATTCCGATCTTCTACAAAATCTACGACTGAGACGTCCGAATAATTTTGTACACTAAAATTTGGAATCACCGTTATCATTTCTTCACAAACGTTTACCTGCGTCGGCTCTCATTGGCCTTCCTTGGATTCCTGACTGGCTTAACGAGGCCGGTTGAAATTATTTTCTCTCCCTCGAATTCAACACGCGAGCGAGAGAACGAGCGAAGCGAGAGCTAAAATGAACCTTCAAGTTCCCGTCGCGAGACGCTGTCGTATCCGCGCGCTGACGCAATTCTCGCCGCCGACTTGCTGCAATCTCGCTGACCGGGGCCGTTTGTTTTCAGCATCCTGTCCAGCCTTGACGCTGTCACCCTCACGGTAGGATAAGAGAGACAATTTTGCACATTCCCTCCTTTCGATAACGTCGCTCTCGCTTCCTCTTGATTTACGAAAGGCAGCGATTATGCTTTTTTCCCTATCGGATCCTATCCGAGAGGTGAATTCGAAAACGGAGAAAGTTCCACTGTTCATAAATATCGGAGAAGGGGCTGATCGGATCGCGAGAGGAAGACCGATAGGTCGATCGAGGGAACCGCCGTCGTGCGAACGATAGTCTCTCGTCGGGCTCTTTTTGTTTCTTATAGCCCCGAGCCAACTTTCCCAATCGCATGAATATATTTTGCAACGTTAATTCCTCTCTCTCTTTCTCAGACACCGCCGCCGCCACGACCAGAAAAGGTTATTATCCTCGGCGGTACTTTATGCGGGTCTTTACGAGCATTTTACGGCGTGTTCCCTCTTGCGGCCGCTCCGGCCGCGATTTCCCGCTGAAATGTCGGAAAATGTCGCGGACTGTGCACAACCGGCGCTCGAAAACAACGACTGCATTCTGCGATCTAATACGTCAAATATGTTACATATATATATATAAAGGTATTTTAACCATTAACAATATTTTAACGATTAACACGATTTACTCATTAGTTACACGAAGGTTTTCTTGTACGCATGCAAAGCAGGCTTAATATTTATTCATTCATTCGTTAATTCATTTATTCGCTTATTTGTTTATATACATTCATGTATATAAACAAATAAGTGAATAAATGAACACATATTAATTTTCACATATTAATAATTCACATATTAATTTCTTCATTCATTCATTCATTCATTTATCACTAACGAGTTGGAACTTCCGAACAAATTGCGTTATCGCACTCAAAAACGAGAGGATGATTGTGCGGAAGGAAGTCGATGCGCAACGAACGCGTAAATACCGGTCGCCTTGTCATACGGGCGTATCTGGAAAACTACGCGCGAGTGTATCATCGACTTCCGCTGATGTCAGATCCCCCTCCTCCGTTTCGCCGTGGCAACGTTTCCGCCGCGGAAAGTGAGTTTCGCCAAGCTGCTCTCGCTCTGTCCGGCTATGCTCGTATCCTGATCGCGATTTTTCAGTGTAAACTGCGATTGTGATAGTACGAAACAGCGCCGAGTCGAACTCGGAATCGCCAAAGATAGTCGTGGCGCCATGAAAAAGTTTTTCACATCCGTCGGTCCATCCCGTTCCTGTTTTTGCACTTGCAATCTTAAAGGTCTCAATGATTGCACGAGACGAATTTGCAGTTTTTATCTTATACACCACGAAAGTATCGATTTTCGATGGGTATGACTTATTATCCCGAGTCGAAATTTTGGCCCTATTTTAAGTCTTTAACATAGCTAACTTCTACAACATAGTAGAGAGGAGCCAAGATATCAAAGTAGGCCAAATTCTAATGATATAACTTACTTCTACTTTAACACCATATTTTAAATTTCCACTCTCATTGCTTTTAATGTCAAAATAGATTGTTCTACAGAAGGATTTTAGATTATTAAAGGTCCGAGAAACAACTTGCCAAAGTTGTAGTACCGTCAATATGGATTTTTACTAGTCTATAGGCCATCTAAGTAGACGCGAACGTTAAGAATATCAAAGTAGCATTCGATTGCAAGAAAAAGAGGAATAAGACGGATCGTGTCGTGGTGTAATAAGCAACGACGTAACGCGTGTTACGAAAAAAGCGCGGAACGTCCGACAACCTTGCATCAACGTCGATTACTTCCGGAAACAGCGATAACACGCAGTTATACGCACGTCTCCTCTTTGTCCTCTGCCGATTGATTCGTGATTCCGCGAGTGCAAACGGCGATACGACTGTTTATTAATATATACGCCTCGCTCGCAGTAATTACGCGATACCACTCGCATTCTCTTCCCCGCCCGCGCTCCGATTAATATGAATGGAACCCTTTCATGTGCCGGAGGAGCCACGCGTTTCTCGGCCGATAAACACTCCGATTCCGTGCATGTTAAGAAAGCCCGGACGTTTCCTCGTGGCGTACAGAGTATCCGAAGCACTTCGAAGAACGTAACATTCTCGTATCTCCCACGATAAACGAAAAGTGCAAGAAATAAGTAAGTAAAACCGACAGGGACAAGGAAAGTAACTGCTCAGTTTTACGCAAAAGTTGAAAATGCATACAAATTATGTGTGAAATTTTCTCTTGCTTCTATTAGGTTGGTGCATATGAAATGTCGGATTCTTAAGTGATTGTATAAAACTGTATATCTTTCTTCAAAAGCTGTTTATTCAATCAAAGTATGCTCCATTCGCTTCAATACACTTCTCCCAACGAGATTTTAAAGCGTAGATGCCTGTCTTAAAAAAATTTTGGTCTTTAGAATTAATAAACTCTGATATCGAGTTTTTTAGACTGTCTTCATTTTCATGGTGTTTGCCTCTTAAAAACAGCTCTAAATGCTTGAAAAAATGAAAATCGGTCGGCGAGAGATCCGGTGAATATGGTGGATGCTGCAAAACTTCATATTCCAGTTCGTTCAGTTTCGCAATTGTTTTGTGCGATGTGTGCGGCCGAGCGTTGTCATGGAGCAGTAGCGGGCCATGCCGATTCACAAGCGATGGGAGTACAATTTGGTGTCTCAATATCGTTGTATGGTCAACTTTCATCCTGATAGCAAGTTCCCTCGTGGATACGGCTGGATCCGCTTCCACTAGAGCCTTCAGGTCATCATTATTCACAGACGTTTTGGGTCTTCCGCGCGGCTCATTTTGCAGTGAAAAATCGCCAGTCCGAAATTTTTCGAACCAACGCTGCACTTTCCGATTGTTAACCGTATTCTCCCCAAACGCTTGGTTTATGTTGCGTGCAGCTTTTGCAGCACTATTACCAAGTTTGTACTCATATAAGAAAATGACGCGAATGTCGGCAGAATTCATATCGGTAATAAACTCAAAAGAAATAAAAAAGGGAAGACCTTCGAGAAAACCTATTTTGTTGAAATGAGTCTCTGGCAATGGACAATACGAGTATGAATGAGGTTATGCCAAATACAAAAGTATAACGAAAACAGGGAGGAAAACGTCCGCATGTAAAGAGAATGCGACATTTCATACGCACCAACCTAATATAAATAATAGTCATAGTGGTTCCTAATTTTATGTCAAAAACGTTTCAAACGTCAAATTAGAAACACGATATAGCACCGAGCTTGTAAAACCGTCGTTTCCTAATATAACATCCGGACAATCGCGGAGCCCGTTAGTTTCTTCTCGATACTCCGGACGTCAGAGTTATGCGGCATCCGATCACAGGTACCGCCGTGCATAATCGCGCGCGTGAACACCCGGTTTCTCCGGCGGGTCGGGAAAATTGCGATTTACGGACATAAACGCGAACACGAGGCGAACGTAGGCGAACGCAGGCATGCATCGCTCTAATCGACCACGCGACTCGCGGCTTTTATCGACTATTATTACCAGCCCCCCGTTGTATACCGCGACATGCATCACTGTCGAACATCGGCCTTTCATACGCCATTCACACTTTTCAAGCGCGCTTAATTATCGTGCCTATAAATAAACGGCGCGTAACACTCCCCCGATAATTCGACATAATGCGCATTGTGCGATCGCGTCTCGCTCAATGGGCGCTTCGCGGAGAACGCACAATGAGAAGAACAATATCGTGCGCGTGTCGAAAGCGCGATACCGAGAACGAGCGGAAGTCCCGATTAATTTGTGGAAAAAAAGGGGTGACAGAGAGGAAAACAAAAGGAGAGAGCGACCGATATCGGAGACCGTTCGATCAGACACCTATGCGTCCGTCGCGATAATTCCGTTCTTTCGAACAAGATATGTAGAGAGAGAGAGAGAGAGAGAGAAAGAGAAAGATCGAAGAGCAAGCTACCAAGGTTGCTCTTTAGCGTTTTAAAATCGAAAAATCGTAAGAATTTGGACCGTAAAATTCAGTCAACGAGTGTAAAAATGTTGGAAAAATCCTTCGAGAGCCTCCCCCGGTTACGGGAAAAGCAAAATTTCATCGACTTACTCGCGTTGACCGCGTGAAATCCACTTTCCCACGGCGGAGATGTGACCTCTTCGTGAACGCCGTGATTCGAAAGTTCGCGGCGACGAAAATCACGCGGAATCCGCGCGATACGCGTGACAAACGACGACATTGTGGGCACTAAACGCCATGAATGGGCACGGGAACGCGTCGGGTGAATGGAAAACGAGAAAGAGGTGCGGGAGAGCGAGGTAGAAGTTTCGCCCACGCATCGGAACCTACTCCACACAGATACACGATACATATACACGTCGGTACATTTGGTTACGCGCTAATAGATGCTGCGGAAGATGGAATGGATCCTTGCACAGCGCGTAGGCGAGCATTAAGCACCGTCTGACTTCGCTGGATTCGCGCAAAGCCAAACGATATTTTGTACAACGCACACGCGCGAATTCCTCTCGCGATGGAGGTGGGAGGAGAGCCGCGGAATCGACAGTTTCAGGCTGGATTCATATACTATCCGTCTAGACGATGGCAGATAGATGTGAATCCAACTTTATAGACAGAACGAAGATGGTTCCTCACGATATCCTTTCGCGAATCTCCTCCCGAACCTCCAATCTCAGCGGCGAAAGACCACGAAGACATTGCGCAACGCGAAGAAAGCTGTACCGTTACAAGTAGACGCGTCGGCGGGAGATTATTGCGAGAGTGTGATTTAGATAGCACGCTGATTGCTTCTCTTCACGGAGGTTAGAGGAGAAGGCGACGCGCTCCGAAGGTGTAAACGAAGGCAGGTAGCAACGTCCGTGCGCAAAAGTTTGCGATAAGATAAAGGCCAGCTAGGGGACGATAATTGCGGGACACAATATTAGTATAGGCTGATAACTCTCGTACACGAGAGACTCCTGCCCTCCCTTCCACTCCCGCTTTCTCTCGGTACTCTCTTAAACTTTGTGAAGAATAAGAGTTTCTATTTGCTCATCGATTTTCCTGAAACGAGCATCGCCGTCGCACTGTTATTATTCGGTGTCGCCTTGATACGCCTCGCAGATCCAGCTCAACGGTAGCGAAACGGAAAATCGATTTTTGAGATAAAAAAGGTCAATACGGACCAAAATCTTTAATTTCCATCTATGAGTACTGATTTCTTATGTTTTTCACTTAATTTTCAGTGTCACTCGATTCCTCGAAGGGTCGACTTAACGGCGGCGAGACGGCAAATATAAACGGACGAGCGGTAATTGTAGCGGTTTCGGATATGATACGGCCGATGAAGTTACGAAATTCGCGAGAATAAGCGGAGAATGACGCCGAGTTCCAGGCGTGTATATATCGGGCGTCAACAGCAGCAGCAGCAACAGTTCGGGAGCAAAAGCTCCGTTGACGTCACGAGCTATCTTTAAACCCGGCATCGAGTCCAACGCTCCGTATACTCACGCACGCACGCACGTACATATACGCACGTACGTACGTACGCACGCATTGCGCGTGTGAGATCAGAAACGGATGCGATGCGATGCACTGCGCTGTGTTGCACCGTGTTGCATCCCCGAGTCGTTGCTCGCACAATGTGCCATTGTCTCGAGAGTCCTTTCTCCTCTCTTTCTTTCTTTCTTTCTCTCTTTCTCTACATTACAGTCCGCGAATCCGTCGGCGTCTTCGCGAGTTCGCAGACAGCCACGGTTGACCGCGTCTTCCCTGACATCGCGAAGGGCAAAAATCCCAACTAAAATGTTAATCGTTTATATTCGTGAAAAGCGTCGTTGCAATATTTTTCGAAGATTATAGCAAGTCTTAACATCTCACAACATTCGTCAAACTTTTATAACGTCTGTCTAACTGAATCAATTCTTCTGATTCTCAACGAAAGATCAAGCAATAATTGTGCAAATTATTGTAAAAGATGAGTTACGTTCCTCCCGAGGTTCTGATGGTCGAGTTTGAAGGAAAAACAGGACGCGTCGAAATCGGCAATCGTGATTTCGCAATACGCAAGGCCAGGACGAGAGAAGCCCCGCTGCTTCCAACACCTCGCGGCGAGGATACACACGCACGAAAACTTGAGACGCACAGACGCGGAATTGTGGACGTTGAGTCACCGTGTCGTTTTTACCCCGCGAAATTCTGGATCTTGGGATCTCGCGGACTTATTTAACACGCGACTCGCCGCAGTCGCGCCGAGTTACGGTCGCGACAAACTGCAATAAGATGCACCTGAGACTGTGGTGGCGGTGTGTCAATCTGCAAAAAAAGATTCTCAAGAAAACTCAATCCTGCCCCCCGAAACGAGTCCTCGCACCGGTATCAAACATCGCCTGCGTTTATACGTCCTCGATTTAGTTCGGGACGGGATTCACGGAACGAGCGTGATCGTTAAGTACGAAAAAAGGCATGACGTTGCCCAGCCTCGTCTGAACGGCAAAACCCATGATATGAGAAAACGCAGCCACACCGGGGCTGAGGGCAAGGGAAGAGGACAGCCCGCACAGAATGCAGCCCGCGTGTGAGTCATCGTCCTCTTCCTGTCGCTAATGCGATTTCGGCGGTCGCACGTAACGACGTCTCGTCGATAATCGTTCCCTCGTTAATCCATCGACGCGTGTGTGTGTCCGGCGAACTCGACTCGCATACCGTTAGCAAATAACGTCGCCGGGTGGGTTTTGTGTTACTCGTGTTTACGCTGATATTCGCGTATCGAGTTCGCCTTCGAACACCTTCGATTGAAACACGCACTCGTATCCTTTCGTTCACCTAATAACATCTTGACCGGCCGTGAGTTTAACCGCGAACGGCGTTTCCGATGCGCCGGAAATCTCGTCGAAATTCAAGTATCTTTGGAAATTCCGCGGGAAAAACGACGGTCACACACGAGCGAAACACTCACTTTTGCGGTTCCAAGAGCGGTGATATTGGGCTGCTGCTTCGATATCGCTCCAGGAAATTTGCCGAACAACGAACAGATTCCTATACCCTTTCATTTCGCGATGAGAATGAAAAAAGGAGAAGAAAAGAGCGCCGAAAGGTGACTGACCGTTGCGGCATCTCATGGATCCCGATTGCACTTTCGTGCCGCTCTCAGGAAAGCGCGCTCTTCTTCTCGGCTTAACGTCGGTTGCATTCATTTCATTCTTCGTCTCTTTCGAGCACAATTGATCCCTACCGATCCTGGTGTGCGCAGCAAAACGAAACCGATTCGCGCTCGCGACGGTGCATTCACGTGGCCTCGTTCGGAACGAAACCAGCGAATCGCTCCCGCGAAGAAACGAAATAACGTTCTGCACGAACGAATGCCATCGGCCGGAACGAGCGGCCGACCACGCTCCGCTGTCGCAAGAGCGATCGACCCCGATATATCGACAGATTCGATGATATCGTGCGATCTCGAACCGGTAAATAATAGTAATAGTAATAATAATAATAATAACAACGAGCAGGCGGTTCAATATATTCAAGGGGGTGTCGGATGTCGATCCCGACTGCTGCACGCGACGTAGCCGACGCATTTGTCGGTCTGCAATTGAACGGCCAATGAACGTCCGCGACACCGTGTGTACACGTGTGTAGAAGGAAGGATCGATCTACTATATACATCCAGGCGTGACACGAGACAACAGAGAGAGAGGATGGGAGAGCGAGACGAATGAGCGGTCTGATAGTTGGAGGGCCTCTATTAAATCATCATCCAATGCGACGGCACTATTACTACTCGAAAAGCGCTTCGATTTAGAGAATAGATTTAGAGCGCGACGCTATGACGCCTCGAATTCACGAGTCGAAGAGCAGACATCGACCGAAATGTCTCGCGCAACTTTCTTCGCAGGCTGATTGAGTATTTCGTTGATGCCTTGAAGACGCACCGGCAAACGGGAGACGATAATAATCAAGATAAAAGAAAACTCTCCGAGAAAACTCGAGAGCAGTCTATAAATTTCTTGGACTTATTATTATTATTTATCTTTGTGGTCGAATGCGCGCGCGCGCGCGCCCATTTTTTTACATTTTTCTCACTTATTCATGTTAATATTGACACATTTTGCACAAATAAATTGTTCTTTTCATATATTTTTTTGTACAGGGGTTAAGCTTGAAAGAAATATTTTTTAAAACTTCGCTCGAAGATCACTCCAAACTTCAACCATGTCATCCTATCTGCGAGTAAGTAGCGCACAGACACTCTAATTGAACGGAACGAGGTGTAGGGATGTCGGTGGTTATTCCATCGAAGTAACAGGCCGCGGGGTCGGCTACTTTTCGCGCATTGCACACCGTCGACGAAACCCGTATAGCCCGATGATACATCATACATTATGCTATATATATGTACGCGCGTTGTTCTTCCTCTTCGTGAGATACACGTTTTAATCGCGAACATGTTCCGCGTGTACCGCACGTATGGCTGATTCAGCCCCATCGCGCATTGTGATTCAATTTCTATCGACGCGATATACACATGACATTTACGCCCTCCGCCACACCCGACGAACACAGTTACGACGCTTAATCATTCGTGACATAATGAGACGCCCGGGACGAATTCCGACGACATTCGATCGGCTATGGTATTATCGTGCCACCTGCGTTCCATTTCTGCCGGTCTACTCCTCCTCCGCGGTCCTATTGTTATTATTACATAAAAATGCACATACAGACGTCGGCCTCAATTCCTTATCGCTCGATGAGTCGCTACCGATGCGAAAACTTACGTGTCTATTCAGCGTCAAATCGAATCGCCGAAGAATGTCTCTCGATCGGAAACACTCGGAGGAAAAAAAAAAGTATGATAAATCTGTGCACGGAAGAAAATGCTGTTAAATTGATCGAATTTCCAACAGCCTAATTAGAATAAATCGTCTTGATTCAACATTATTAAAACTACATTAAAAAAATTGGTATCAATTCAAGATTCATATTTTCATATATAAGCAACAATACATGATCTTGTGTGAAGATAAAACTTACGGATCGCTCGAGATGTCTCAGGACATTGTAAGGATCGCGTTAACGAGGGTGCGATCTGTCTGATCTCGTTGTCCAACTTGGCGTTTTCTAATTGCGAGTCGTCTGTCGGGGAAATTCCCGTTCGCGTGGTACGATGCGAAGACGTCGTCCTTGACGCAAGATATAGTTGTTCGCGCGGACAAGTTTCATTTTTTTCCGGCGAAAGACCCGACTCGTGCTCTGCGACGTACTTTCGGAACATTTTTCGGTTCATTGATTTAAAAACGCGTTCACCTTGACGTCAGCTCAGAACGTGCAAAAATGTCGGAAATAAGAGAGTGAACGTAAGAATTCCCTATGAACGAACAGAACAGTGTATCTCGTTCTTATTGATTATTCACTTTTATATTCTATGCTCTGTGATATATGTTATAATAATAATAATATTATTATTATTATATTCTTATAATTTCTTAGAGTGAAATTTCGAGTGAAATTTCACTCGCAAAGTAAAGTGACAGCCGAGCCACTCGGATTCGGGTAATATTTCACTCGTACAGAGTGAATTGTCCGCTTTGAACACGGATGAACATTTTCACTCGAAAGAGAAGAGTGAATCTGACGTATTCCATCGTCGCGGAACAAATTCATTCTAATCGGTCGAAATATTCACTCATATGAATGTCAGAATCCACTCTAAGCTGAAGTGAAACATTCACTTTTGCGATTTCGAGTGGCGGATATTTTCATAATATCACTTCGTGCGAAAACACCGCTACTTTTACTTATTTCGAGTGAGAGATTTCACCGCAAGAAATTTCGAGAATTCGTTCGCGCGGACGAATACGATCGAATCGAAGATCGTCGCGTCGCCAGCCGCGAATTCGCCCGCCGCAGTCGCGGACTTATAAGGCTCGTCCTTCGTGCCGTTAAACCGTAATAACGAAGTCACTCGGTCAAGGTTTCCGGCCGATGAGGAGGAGGTTTCGTCGACGCCACCGTTTCCTCGTCCGCGCGTCGAGTCACCGCGTTCTCTCCGCCATCCTCGCGCTCATCATCGCTTTGAATATTTTCAGACCGGGCAAAGTGTTGCTCGCTTTCGGTGCGTATATACTCGGCTCCTTCGTGTTCGAGTTATCCGGAAGAACGACTCGTCTGTCGTTCATGATTCATTCCTTTCGTCTGATCGCGAGACACGTCGGCGGCATGTTCGCCGAACCGCGAAAGACCGCGTCGTTACGCTCGAAAGGATTATCCATATCCGAGAGAGAAGTTCTGGATTTACGAAACTCACGAACGATTTACGACTGATCGTACATCTTCCCGCGAGTTCTTAAAAGTTCCATCTTTCTCAAAGAAATAATTTCATTACGGTCTTATCTTCTGTCCAGTCTGTTTCCGTCAGTTTAAATAATTGCTACGACAAAGCTGAACGGAACACTGTGAAATTTCAAGCTTCATCGTGTAATGGAAGGTACACCGTATGACGATAAGACTTTTCTACTAATGAATAATGATGAAGGAGGTTGCGCGTTCAACATACGATGAGTCCTGACTTCGGCCAGTCATTTGAGAGAGAGACAAAGCTGCTTCTCGAAGATACGTAATCACTTGACCAGAACGATACTACTTCTCGTTTACCCGGCAATTATTTGCTTAGTTGGTCGCCACAGGAATTTCGTATGAAACGTTTTTTTAATGAGTCACTGCGTTGAAACGTAAGCTTCGTCGTCGCTTTGTGCACATCAGCGAGAATCGCACATGCTCGAACTCACGTCGTCAGACGAAACTTTTCACGAGTCCTCGAATAAAGTCGCATTAGATCGTTGAGTCGCTCGATTAATATAGGCGACGCACGTCGAGACAGGCGCGTTTTATTCGCAATCAATTCGCGATAGTAGCAACGCTGTCGGTTTTCCACGTCATCTCCAATTAGCGCGTTCGACGCTAAGCAGTCGAGACTTATTACAAGCTGAGCAACGAGTAGCAACGCGCGATCAATTAGAATACCTCCACGTAACGGCCGGTGGATTATCGATAGCACTCAATGCCAATTATCGTCTCGTACGAGCGTTTCGAACGACACGCCGGAATCCGTAAGGTCAAGGCTCAGGCCGCGGTTTATCCCGCCGAAAGAAGCTGCGCGCGAACTTGCGAAATTGCCCGTATCTCGCTGGAGATATTTTCGGAAATTGTAATTAGTATTATATTATATTTTACGTGCAACAATTTTTAAATTTGATCCTCGAAGCTTCCGTGGAAGGAAGTTGCGACACGTATCGCCGAGTTAGACGATAGACCGCCGTCGTTGCGACACGTATCGCCGAGTTAGACGATAGACCGCCGTCGGAACTTCGCCCGAAGAATGACAAGACGGTGACTCTAATCCTCTTAAGTTTCCTTCCGCGAAGGAATCGGATCCTTCGATCAGGTATCACAGACGGGCGGAATTAAATCGTTCCCTATTCTACGGTACAGTCCGTAGTTTAATACATCTCTACCCTTATCGAACGACACATCGTGTCTTCATTTCCGAGACGTAAATTCTGACGAAAATAGTTTCACCAGGCCGTTTCCCGATAAATCTTGATGGTTGTCGTATCGCAAGAAAAAGGGAACTAAAACCCGGTCCTCGAGATGAATTGTTGCCGCAGTGCGAGGTTAACTCCAAGAAATTTGGAATGGCTTGAAGAAGTCTGAGAAAGACTCGAAGTTTGAAATTTGTACCGACTATTTGCCGCATGGGAACAAAATTATCTTATCCTCGACTCCTTTTTCCCATAAGGACGACCCTTTGTCATGCTCAATGAGCACGATAGCTCCAGATAGCTCCCTTTTATTATTCCGTTATTATCTTGCCCGCCTACTGCGACATTCACCTTTATGGACGAAAGATAATACATGTTACAAAGTCTCGACGTAGAAGCACATTTCAAACATCATCGACGTCTCTCATTAGAAGTCGCAGCGTCGACTGCATGTTAGCGATAATATTTTGAGCGATAATTCACGAAGTCTCGATATACCGGAGCGTTTCAAACATCGCCGGAGTCCTAGCGACGTGCGCGTTTATCAAAGTTTCTCTTCGTTAAGAAGCTATGCCAACTTTTCAATACATTCAATGCATGCTCGTGCGTTCGTCGCTCTCGCGCGCTTCGTTCGCACCAAGTACCGTAAGAGCGACCTTGTCACCGAACGGCGAAACGCTCCGGATGCCGGCCACAATAGGCACCTTTGCGGAATCTTCGCCACCTGGACCCTCCTCTGGTCGTCGGTCGTACGAGTTGCTTCGGTGACAAGTCCGCTCAGAAATCAACATCTAGCTGAGATTACAGCTCGACTTATTTCTTTCCTCAAACTGTCGTTTCTTATTTCTGTCCCCTCGCTACTTCATTTTTTCTCATCATGTATCTAAAGAGTGTCTCTCTTTTCTTTCTCTCTCTATCCGTTTATAAATGACTAAATTACCGAAACTTCGTAGCTCGAGAACCCGACCGGCGATATACAGTGGGAGTGCCACCTTGTCGCAAGTTCCCTCGTCGTTATCATCGCCCCTATACTTTGCTTTCTCAAGGTTGATTTGATGATGAAACAATAAACCGGGACTTGATGCGCTATTATTACGCGTCGTGAACAAAAACAACTTGGGTGTGAGTAAAGATATTTTAACGCGCGATAAAGCTTCGCGAAGACGGATGAAGTCGATTGTTTTACGAAGAGAGAACGTTGTTATTCATAAAGTGCTAACGAACGAATGAATGTTTCGCACCGCTCGTCATTTCCGTCAAAAAAAAAAAAAAACTACTCGCCCCGGGTTGCGAAAAGCCGTCTCGCGCGGTAGCCGGGCGTGCGATATAAAATTACGGTAATCCGACGCTGTACACGGTAATCCGAGCGGATAATTCGACTTGAGCGCTTCGTAGCGAGCTGACCTTCGGATTTAGCCTTCGCGTGCTCGCTTGTCACTTCAACGACGGCGAAAGAGGGAGAGAGAGAAAGAAGTTAAACGCCTGGGAGTCGACACCCACGTGTTTCCCCCTTCTCCACATGTCTCACAGCTGCCCGAATTTTTTAATTTCATTTAATTCGAGCATTCCTTCATTCGTCGAGCAAACGACCACGCGCATATGCGCCGTACATTTCGAACGACGCAAGACCGGGAGTTCGCGCTGACGAAAAGGAGAGCGTCGCCGGGTCTTCATTGACTTCGTGGAAGCATTGCAAGAAAGAATGCAGTCCTGTCATCGAGTCACCACGTGACGTACGGTACACCGGCTCGCGACGAGTACGTGTCGCGTAAACATTTTTTCTCCTCGCTCGTTCGTGGTTCTCGCGACGCCACGTATCTAATCGGCGACGACGCGTCGGACACGTTTGTCAAAATTTCGTCAAAACGGAGCTTCGAGCGCGCACGAACGTGACTTGTCGTGCGTCTGGTAAAACATCGAGACGTATATTAAGAATAAAAAGAGCCGCGAAACGCGCGAGGTTTCTATTTCGCAACGGGCTGATAATGCGCGTTGCGTAACTGCGCGAAAACACGAACGAACTGCTTCGATGGCGCTTGCGTAACGTGTTTACACGACATATTGCGGAGAATGAATGGGGTGAAACGCGTCAGAACGAACGATAAATCGCCCGGGGAAGAGAATGAACGGTCATCGCGATCATCCTCGGAGCCGTCGTTGGCCCGGCTTCCGCGATAACCGCGAGACATAACATCGGCTTAATCGATACCAAACGATACGACGTAAGTTTTCCCTCGTAGAAACGAAAGAGAAACGCGACGTTCGCGATCGAGTTTTTATCTAGAGGATTGATAATTACTACTCTCTTAGATCTCCAATAAAACGATCTCGAATAAAACGTTGTAACACTTCGCCCCGGAGCTTATTAACAGACCTTGTACACTTGATTTGATACAGCTTGAACACTTTTTTCTCGATGTAGTTTGAAACGTAGCCAATGTCCAATAGAACTTGTTTCTGACTAATTCCCTGAAGTTAAGATCTCTCATTAGACATTGGCTGTGTTCCGAACAGCATCTAGAAAAAAATGTCCAAACAGTAGTGAAACCAAGTGTACCGGCGATATCGGTAGGTAAAGTAAAAACAGACCAATAAAAGCCGACGCAGCCGTTGATCGTTGCCGATAATTCACTTATTTGCCTCATCAAGGAAGTTGTATATTATTTCTTGTTGATGTTCTAACATCAAAATAAAAAGGGTAATATGAATATTAAAAAGAGATTAAAAAAAAAAAACTACAACTAGGATAACGCGTTTTAGAATATTGAAAAGCAATATAAAACCAATAATATAATAAGATAAAATAATAAGAGCCGATACACGAATATTTTGATGCAATAAAAACATAAAAATCCTTAAATAACGTATATAATTCACGACAAACTTACATCCAAACATTCGTGTATCTTGCACTTACTAGCCCTTTAATAATTTCTTTTGATTGAATATCTACAAAGCCTTTTTTTATCATTTTTATCGTAATGTAAAGCTTCTTTAATGACGAAAATAAATAAATTATTCCCGACGATCACCTGCGTCGTCGGCTGTCACTGCCTCGTTGATACCTCACTTTCTTTTTAATTAATAAAAATTCCTTCCGTAATATGAAACTTTTTTGATGTGGAAAACAAATAAATTATTCCCAACGATTAACTTACGTCGTTGACTCTCACTGGCCTGCCAAAATATTTCACTTTCTTTTTAATGAATAATTCCCCGCCGAGAGCGTTCGGTGCCGAATTTGCGAGTTTGTGTCACGTGGCATGACCGTCTGACGTTGCAACCAACGATATCCAATCGAAATGCACTCAACTACTCTACTCGGTCTCTTCGTGGTTGGCTCTTCGGCTCTACATGCGCTCCGGGACACCCGGTGTATTTACATAAGACTCCAGCATGGGGCAGGTAATACGCGTCGGTCCGGTTCGGAGTGGTCGGCGATGCGACGGGAACCTGTACGACCACGCTAACCTGTTCGGGCCGGTGCGGCGAGCAAAAAAGGAAAGAGGACCAGTCAACAAAAGATATGGCTGCCGGATTTTTCTACCTAGCCTCCTCGCGCCGCGTCGCGTCACGATTTCACGCGGAGCTCGCTCGCCCGACTCGATCGATTATTGATCGAGAGGCGCGTTCCATACTCTTTTATACTTAATCTCCTATTCTGTGTTACGCAGCCGGCGAACAATATGACATCGACGTGTAAGGGAAAAGTATCGCGCCCTTTCAAGCGTTTGTCACATAAATATTGTACAAACTTCGTGTCTATTCGGGTGTTCTCATACGCGGAACCAAAAAATATTCCTCGTTCGCGTCTACACTGAAAGAAAAGTGTTACGTTCAAATAAATATTTGCTAAGGAGTATTGGAGTAATTATTTCACTTGGATTAAATGAACATTACTTGAATGTAGCACTTTTCTCTTTCGCGTGCTACATTCAAGCGATACTTAATCCAAGTGATAATTGCTCCGATTCCCCTTAGCAAATATTTATTTGAATGTAACACGACGCGAATAGAGAATGTTAAGAATGCTAATCTTGCTTTGCTTACAATTTTGTTTACATGTTCAATTTTGTCTCCGTACCGAGGACATGCCGTTTACCGACGGGAACAATAAATATCTTTCCTTCTTTTCTTATTTTTATTTAAACTCTTTTCTTTTTTTTTGGTCAGCACCGTCCGCCCGTAATTTTATCCCTCGAGTGGCGGATCCGCGGGAATGGGATTGAATAATGCACTCGCACTCCTTACTTCACGTCATAATGTATTCATGAGTCACGACTATCCTCGCGAGGAAGAGAGAGTTTGGGCGTTATTCGGGTAAATATTTTACTTACAGATATATAGTGAGACCGAATCGCGAAGCGGCGTCGTTTGTTCGCGTTCTTACTTTTTCTTTTGTAAGACTGCAGAAACGCGCGTTAGAGAAAGAGACGTTCTCCTTCGTTTCTTTTGAAAATATTCTCTACCTGACCGGATAGCCGAGCCGACGAGAGCAAGAACATATCGGCACACGCGTGAAATTATCATTATCACGTGCGGGAGGGGCTTCACGCTCGAGATACCACGAGTTATTCCCCTTATCGCGGAGACCGTCAGATAAACACTGCGCTCGGATTCTCCCCTCACCGGAAGTGCTCCCTCGTTACTCGTTTATTCGGAAATCCCCGGTCACTGCGTCGCGAAAAATATCTCACGAAAATGAACCGAGTTTCGAGCGAGTTCGCAACGAGACGTCGACGAGACAATTCTTTCGAAATTTTACTCTCCGTGATTCCCGCGAGTAAAAACGCTCCGCTGAGTTACGCGCTTTTTTTCCCGTCGATGAAAAATTATCCCACAAAAATCTTTGTGGTGTAGCATAATGGATAATGAAATAATTCGACTCCGACGAAATGAAAACCATCCGGAAATGCGCATAAATCTCGATTTTGTTCTTCTCCGCTGATGCAATTTAAAGCCACATACACGGAGAAAAAAGTCTGGCTAGATTAATCTGATAACGAGCGAGTCAAAAACATTTCGATTGAAAGAAACAGAATTTTTGACTCTCCTGCAAACTAAATTCGATTCTCACAGATACGATTTTCCGGTTGCTTTGTTTACACGGGCAAGATACGGGCGAGCCGCTTCAATTGTTTATCACTGGCAACTCCTATCACCGCTTCGACATTGAAACAGTTTGCGTCGAGGAAGCGCGAATTCGCGGCCTTAAATTGTTCGAGCGATCGGTACATGTACGTAGAATTTGCGCGATCTTCGCTCGGAAGTATAGAGCTGCCGCGATGAGCCTCGCTCCATTTCGTTTCAATTTCCATCTATTCGACTGCATGTGTGTGCACGTGTATGTGGGAACCGGCTCGTTTAATCGATCGAAATTGGCTAATTCGACGAGGCTGGAACCGTCCTGCATCGTCAGCTCGGCCGATTATCCACGGTACGCCGATGCAGGCAAGGGCGATCGATGTTGTTGCCAGCCTCGTTAGTGTTGGCCGCTCCCGAAGAGGATCGACCGGTGGCTGAAATCATTTCGTCGTCCTCCCCTTCGGGTATTCTCGCAAAAACTCCGCGTGCTCCTTTTTATACATATTTCCGCACCCGGTTTTACCTCTTTACTCGCGTCCCTCTAAGTGAATAAAATATTATCTCATGAAAGCGACTTTTTCTCCCGTAGACTTCACAATTGTCCTCTTTCAAATACAATCGAACGGACAGTTTTCTCTATTTTGACACCGCCTGCGTCTATAAACAAACTTGGTCGCGAATTGAGCGTGCGAGGCGTGCCGCCATTTTGCCGGTTCGAAAATTCAAAAATTACAACCCGCGTCACCGCCGGTAGACGATTTTCCTATCGCGATCCGACGAAGCTCGAAATAATACGACGATCTGCGCATACCGGATACCGAGAGATCCGTTCCACGTAAACGTTCGCGAGACGAAGGTCAAGTGGTCGCGTGTGCTAACGAGAACACGCACTCAGAAGACGCGCGCTGGGGATCCCAGATGGAGAGAGAGAGAGAGAGAGACGGGAAGAAATGGCGGCGAAAAGAAGGTGGGATAGAAACGGAGCGAGGAAGAGCGAGAGGAAGGAAGACGCGAGAGGCTGACAAACACAGATATCCACTCACCCAGATCCTCCACGAGACGTAGCATGACACCGCCAATGTGCAGCTCGCCCTTCACGCGTAAACTTCTCTCGACCTGCAGATCCGTGACGTAGACGCGCAGCACCCAGCTGCCGTCCACTTCGTGGCCCCCGTCGGAGTACATGTTGGTCGATCTCGCCTCTTCTTTTTCACCGGATACGCAACAGACGACAAAGTCACCGAATAAGAGAAAGAGAGAGATCCGGCGTCGCGCACGCACACACGGTCGTCACTCGTTCGTTCTCGTCCTCGAGACAACGCTGCGGTTCAACGCTCGACGAACATGACTTTTTCGCGAGCGATCCCTTCGCCGCCGCTGCTGCACGCGATAACCGTCAGCGCGAAAGTGCAACGAAAAACCGCGCGCGCGAGATCGACTGCCGCGCTTCGGCCTACTCGGCTCCGATTCTCTTTACTATGCGCGCGCGCGCGTGCGAGAGCGCACGTAACACCCACACGCGCGCCGACGAAACGGATAACGCCGAGAAAAGCGGCAGCCTTCGCACGCTCGGGTCGCTCGAATGCGAATGTCGCGGTGCGCGCGAGGCGTTCGGGAGACGTCGCGCCTCGGCTATCCTCGGCGCCGTCCGGGCACACTCGACTCGCGCGAGCTTAAACTTTGCTCGCGCATGCGCCCGTCCGCCGGCCGAGAATAGGACCATATATGAACGACGCGCGGCGTCCATGTTTCTTCCGCTTCTACGTGCGCCCGTCTCTCTCTCTCTCTCTCTTTCCGACAGCGATCTCTTCAATTTCGGCCGACTCATATTCGTTACGGCTATTTTGCTATCTGCAACCTATAGCTGCTTACTCGGACCTAAAACAACAAGCCCGACTGGTTTCTTGAGTTCGGTCTTTCGTGATTTACAACTCCATTTTCTATCGTTGCATTGGCTGCATTAACTTACACTAGTTCTCTTTTCCATCAAATCTCAAGAAAGAAGGGTAAAAAGAATCAGTACAAGCTAATGCAGTCATTGCAGTGATAGAAAACAGACCATATGACAGCTGTGGAAAATTGTGTAACCGTTATTGACGGATTGCGTCACGGTTTTTCATCCATCTTCGTTGGCTTGGATGAATTCGATGTCGAAATAATTAAGAAGTGTGAAAACGATTGAAGGATACAATAGTTTCTACCTTTCTCTAGTTCTCGGAGAAATATATATATATATATAAATATGACTAACTTGGCTATCGGTCTGCATGTTTGCTTGTTGGATGAACTTTTGAGCAGTAATACGCGTAACAACCGATAGTGGCGGTAGTAACTGCACTTGTGAGTCTGTTCTTTTTGATATTGCACTCTCCGCTCGAGTGAAGTACAGAGTGCAACAAAAAGAACAAACGTGAAATGCCTTGTTTTTGTTGCACAAATTAGGGTTCATAATCATGACATTAAAGAAGTCATTTTTACCAAAAATACTAAAGTCTAATCCGTTATTTATAATTTCAAAATCAATATCATTGTGTAATAATTCATTTACCGACTGTCGATAAGCTGTTCTATAATATGCCGATTGAGTTGGTGGTTGCAAAAAGCCATACACCTGGTAAGCACAACATTATTAGAATTGAACTAAATTTATTTTGATGGCCAAATAACTTAATGTTAGGTTACGTTAAAATGCCGATCGACTAAAAACGCATCAACAAGCATAAACTAAGCTGCGCTCCAGCAAATATTTTAGTTAAACGGCGTTATTTTAACCAGTATTCCATCTATTGAAAGAAGGGAAGAAGGACAAGTATTTCACACGATGTATCACAGTATAGCATAGCATCTCCTCACTGGAAAACACCGAATATAAACCTAATATTTCATCAGAAAAGCACGAAAATTGTTCATAATAATAAGTTTAGAGATTTATACAAGAAATGAGGAAGGTATGATATCCATTGAGCTCTTTTGTATATAAAATTGTGAATAAAATAAGCCAAGAACCACCAAATCTGCTATTGTTCTTTCTCTGGTTATAAAAAAAAAAAGTATCTTTGAGAATTTATTATTAGATCATTTCTGAAAACATCATTTACAGTATAGAATGGTTAGATGACAGTAATGTTGAATAATCGCTCGTACAATAGACATTGTCTATCATCTCGGACACGCTATTAATACACAGCATCGGTGATTGAACAAAGGGAGCTCGCGATAAAAAAACACTCGATCCTCGCACTCATTTATCATTCGCACCTACTTGTGTGATCCTCCGCGCGCTGTTCGAACGGTCCGGCGTTTGCAGCTTCCTCCGAGAAGAGAAAAACGACGCGGGTGTAGAAAGGAGCACGAAGACACAGTGTCACGGGTTCGACGGGTGGTCGTGGGTGGCGGGCCGACTGCCGGACCGACACAGTCCGGCGCTTTTATTTCGGATCGACGCGCGATCACGCGCGCGAACGTTCTTGAACCGAGCTCGAGGTCGCGCCGCGCCACTGTCATCGGCCATTTTGCCGCCTGTGGCGACTATGGCCATCTGACACTACACGCGAATATTTTTCCGACGCGCTCTGCGACACGGCAAAACAACAACGCAATATCGGTGTAGGCGGCGAGCGCGAGACCGACGGCTCGGGTACTCTTTGTATCGCGCGACCTGCTACGTACACCTCGCGGAACAACCCGCGAACCCGCCGGCCATGCAACGTGCGACGACGTCGTCGAGAGCGCCCTTGTGTGACTGTCTGTCGCGCGTGTGACGTCTAACCTATGACTTGGTTCTGAGGGAGAAAGCGGTCTCCTCGGTGGTGGGTCGCAATAACGGTGAGTCCGTCGAGGGCCGATTATGCGTCTCGTCTGTTCGCCTGTCGTCCGTGTGTGTCGGAGGTACGCGGCCGCGTGACGGTTTCGTGTGATGAATAATATCGTCTTTTTTCTCCGAAGACATTAGCGAAGTCAGGCCGGCGACGAGCGCGAGGAAAGATCGGACACCCGCTCGTATACACACATACACACACACACACACACACATACATACCGAGCTTCTCCGTGGACAGTCGAACGCGCGACTCGCTGCTTGCAGAATTCCACGAACCACCGTTGGCGATGCACGACGACGCACACGACGCGCCAAGAAGCACACGGGACTCTCTTCCCGAGTAAGGACGATAATCAACGATTCGACGATAAAGCCCACTCATCCTCGTCGTCTGGCATCCGGTGGCAGTCAGATATGCGTCATATCGTGTAAGATTATATTCGATAGAAATTCAAACTGTCCCATGTCGCGCGATTACATGACGTACTTCACGGCGATCTGGAACAAGCAATAATTCGGTGAGGCCATCGCTGAAAGAATACTCCAACGTCACAGTGGACACGCGCCAACGGATAGCTGAGATATTTTTGTAAGATTGTGCAAAACTGTAAAGCAAGGACCAGCGGATCATGATGTTTCGTATGTAATAATATTATGTTTAAGGCGTTATGTAGAGAGAAAGTCAGCTAAACCAGATCTGTTGCTGAATTGTTGAACAAGAGAGTACTTATAACGTGTCAGTCAATCTCGCGTGAAAGATCGCATGCTATATCGAGTGCCACACACATACACACACACAGCTGTAGGTGGGAGTTTCAGATACAATCAGCTTAGTGCCATGTACAGAAGTATCAGGGGTATCGATCAAGAATAATATCATTGTATCCGTGATATGAGATACATCGGGAAGAGAGCTTGATCGGGAGACGATCTTGTTGGATGTTCTGGACTCTAATCTGTGTAATCCTCAAGAAAGATGGACGAGAGAAGAGTAGCAGATTATTTTGTTATCGCTGGTCTGCCTGGCCAAGATGACTATCCCAGTCAAGACAATGAGAACGACAATGAGAGCAATGGCGAGCTGAAGGATTGGTGCCAGGAGGGTACTCATCTCAAGGCAGACACGCAAACTGCACCTCCCATCACGGATCTTGCCGTAATATTCCCTGCACTGGGAGAACATTGTCCAGAGGGGTACACACTGCTGGAACAAACTGTGTCGGGTTTCCCGGCTGACTTGAATCATGGGAGCTTACGAACAAATGAGTGTTACTTGTGCTACAGGAGAGGACGGGACAAGCCTCCTTTAGTTGATATTGGTAAGAGGAGAGGAGCGACTAAGCGATGAACAATGATACAATTGTCTTAATTCAGACTGTGGCTAACGCCCGTTTCATCATCGGTTTAAATCCAATCGATGATTAATTCAACGGGATCAATTCAGCTTGATTGATCAATGCGATTGGTCAATTCCGTTGAGTTAATCGTCGATTAGACTCGAGCTGTAATAGCGTAAGTCATTAATGATGGCTCACCATCACGTTATCTAAACGACGTTTTAATTTCCAGGTGTAATATACGACGGGAAAGAACGTATAATGCAGGATGCCGAGATGGTGTTGGAAACCCCTAAAGGTCACGTGGCAAACGTGAATAACTCAACGTCGAAAATTTTTGTAACGTACAGACGAGCGAATCGAAAGATGCCTTGCAATTCCCTGGTCGTCACGGACATATGCGTCATCCTGACGAACAAGGGGGAGAGCCCGCCTCATGCGTTTTGCGTGATCAATAAGAACCTGAACAAGGGAATGCTGGGCAGTGATGTGTTTTTGTGCTATAAGAAGTCTATGAATCGCGCCAACCTGGTGTCGTTTAAGCCAGCAATACTCTACAAATATCCCACGGCCGATTACAATGGCTTCGTCTTTCCGAATTCCGTCGCCATGTTTTGTCTACCGATGGGCGCGACTATAGAATGTTGGCCTAAAGTAGCGTGTAAACCTAAGCCAGTATTCTCGACGTTTGTATTGACGGTCGCCGACGCTGCTCAAAAGATATACGGCTCAGCAATAACGTTCTACGAGGAGCTGCAACTAGAATCGGACATTCCGAACTGCAAAGACAATCAGGAGATCATGGACACGGCCGACGAGAACAATAAAAACAGTGGTATACAAATGTATTTCATAATCCTAATTTTCACGATCCTCAGTGTTCGTTTTTTTTTTTCTCTAATTCTTCGCACGTTTAGCGCGGTATTACTTCGGTAATTCTACTCTGACGTATGTCCCTGTTTTATTTCAGCAGATAACATAGAGATAACTAAGAATAAGCCGCAGGTAAAAATGAAAATGTTCAAGAAGTCCGGCATACTCAAGAAGCTCACGATACCGCAGTTCGAGAAGCTGCAGTACACGGATCCCGCGAGCCAGTCGTTGAACATCAGCAAATCCATATGCATACTGTCACACTGGCCGTTTTTCGACACGTTCGAGAGGTTTTTGGTTTTCCTGCACGGAATGGTCGACGACAAGCCGCAGAACGTCCCGATCGAGAAGTACATCTCATATTTTTTATGCGACATACCGTTCCCGAGTCCACAACGGCCGAGAATCTTGGTGCAGCTCAGCAGTCAGGATCGGCTTATCTTGACGCAACCGGAGGATCTGGCCTTGCCCAGATCAGGCGCGAGCTTCCGGCAACTGCTGGTAAATCTGGGACCCGATAATTGTCTGCTGATACTGCTACTGATACTGACCGAGCAGAAGATACTGGTCCATTCTCTGCGGCCGGATGTACTTACTTCAGTGAGCGAGGCTATCGCCATGATTCTGTTTCCTTTTAAGTGGCAGTGTCCTTATATACCGTTATGTCCTCTGGGATTGGCGGAGGTAACGCATACCGATGCGACTGACGCATCACCTTTTTTTCGTTTTTGTGCTCTTTAATGGCCGTGCATGGCGCGCAGAAAAAGTGGAAGGCTGGCTGCTTTGACGTTGAAAATTACAGGTGTTGCATGCGCCATTACCGTTCCTGATTGGTGTGGATTCAAGGTTTTTCGATCTATTCGAGCTCCCTTCCGACGTCAACTGCGTAAATCTGGATACGAATAACATAGCAATATGCGACGACAAAAAATATTTGAACGTTAAATTGCTACCTAAGAAGGCAGCTCGGCAATTGAGAAATTGTCTGGAACTTTTGTCCTCGAAGATTATTCTGTGGGGGAAGACTAATTGTTCCCAGAAAGGTGGATTATTATATATCGATTTGCTCCCCTGCTGTCTCTCCCTTTTGTCTTTTTGTTTTTGTTTCTATTTTTATTGCATTAAAATTGTTTTTGTTGCAACATTAGACAGAGGGGACGAGGATTTCAGTGTAGACAGAGAGTTTCAACAGAAACGAAAAGAGCAAGCTTTAGAACTCGAGATACAGGATGCTTTCCTGAGGTTTATGGCGACGATTCTCAAAGGATACCGAAGTTACTTGTTGCCAATTACAAAGGCACCTACTGTGGGGACGACGGATCCGACGAGTTTATTTAATATCCAAGCGTTTTTGAGAAGTCGCGATAAGGCTCACGCGAAGTTTTATAGTATGCTTGTCAGAACTCAAATGTTTATCAGGTAAGTTAGTTTGTATCTACTTTCACATTTTTCTGAAAAATAAGTTTTGTTGACTTTCATATTATAAGGTCAATATTTTTAATTTCGCAGAAGAGTGATAGATGAACAATTTTTAACGTACAATTTACTTAGGATTGAATGACTCACTTTTTACTCATTAATTTCTTTTAAAACTGATTCATTGTTTACTTATTTTATCAAAAATGTAACTCATCAAGAATGAAACTCATTCTTTTCACTATTCTTGACAGTTAAATCGCTCCCAAACCTGTAATCTCCCATATCCATTATCTAATGGATATTTCAATTTCACAGATTCATAGAAGAGAGAAGTTTCGTATCCGATATGGACATGGCAGGATTAGCATTTTTCGACGAGTGTACAGAACGAGTCGAGGAAGAGAATGGTATGGATTGTTAGACATTTTTCTACATGGTAAATTATTTTTTCCTCCAAATCATTGTTTTCTACTTTCTATCTCTTTGGAATTCCATTCGTTATTTTTGCACAATGAAAATGAAGAGGAATATTTATGTTGTTTCGAGTATCCAAATATGAATATGATATAATGCATATGATACGTCATGCAATAATTACTCGTTTCTTGTTTGCTCCTTAGTAACTCTTTTGGAACTGGATGAATCTCAACATAGTGAACGTACAGTATTTATACCACCACCTGAAGCGGGGACAAATGAAGCACCAATAATATACAATTCTTTCAAGTTGAATCCTGATCTAATGAGGCCTCAGAAGAACTTCTGTTTGAAGAATCCATCTTTAAGTGCCTTCGGTATGGTACCTGGGAGTCCTATGGCTCGTAGAACAAAACATGAAATCAAAGTTGCTCAAAGGATGGCCCGAAAACAGGTAGACGAGACGATTTACTACTGTCCGACAAAGTGTATAAATATTTGTACGAGCCAGCGATTCCGTGTATGTAATTCTTGTTCTTGCATTTCTTTAGGCTGCTATGCCCGACAGATGGGGCAGATGTCTACTTGGCACGTGTTATAGTCTTTGGTTTCTACATTTGCCAGCTATGTTGCAAGTCTCTAGCCAGCCTGCTGCGATTTTGCACCAGGCTTACGAATTGTTAGTCAAAATGCAGAAGTTACGTCTCGACCCTATGGAAGAAGTATGAACTGGGCACCGTTGAAAATTACTCCAAGTTACTATATACGAAGAAAATCGACGAGTTTGAACGAATGTTTGTTGTTGTTTCAGGTGTGCTACAGAGCTATGATGCAACTCTGCGGCGTGTACGGACAGCCGGTTTTAGCTGTAAAGTTACTATTCCATATGAAACGTAGCGGTGTTCAGCCTAACGCTTTAACGTACGGATTTTACAACAAGGTGGGCGCTCTCTTGTTTCCTAGACCAATGAGTAATTCAATTTTGGCGAGGCACAGACTCGCATAGCATTGTATGTGATTATATCAGAGATTGTGATGTCTATCTCTCGTTCACAGGCTGTTCTCGAAGCAACATGGCCTTCGGATATGACGAACTCGAGTCAGCTGATGTGGAACAAGTTGCGAAACGTCATCGTTGGTGCGGCCTTGTTCAAGAAGGCCGGCAAGAAAAGTGCCAGGAGGCGATTGAGCTCCAACGTAGATTTTCTGACTGCTGATAAGACTGATGGTATGGAGCATGCGCTCTCCCGGTCTAGTCTTGATAGTTCACACTCTCAGGACACCGAAGCGGCGCACAGTGATTGTAAGTCGAGTTTCATCACGACATCGCGCTGTTGTATCACTCTTTCTTAAATGTAACACCCTTTCTCCCTTCTCCGGCAGCTACTAAAGGCAGCTCTGTGTCTGACCTACCTGGATTCGGGTCGTTCGAATTGAAAGCTAAGCTTCTCCGGCAGAATAGTATAGTTAAAGATCAAGCTACGTTAAGCATGTTGCAAACGGACGAATTGGATCCGGCGCCCAATAATCCAAGGTATCCTCCATGTTCACTGTTAGGATTAGTTAGTGTCGCTCTCAAGCCCGTCAAGTTCGCCTAAGTCGCTGAGAACGCTTGTTCTTTAGATCAAGTCATTATTGTTTCACTAGTGTGTTACTGTAGCCGATGCAAGCGAGTATTCATCGTGTAGATACTATTTTTTTTTCGTCCATTATCGTATTATATATCACGGAGAATCTCTCTCTCCCTCTCTCTGTCTCTCTCTTTCTCTCTGCGCAATAATCAATCTGCGTCTCGTATTGAATTCTACAGTGCTAATTTTTTGCATGTACAGGCTTATGTAGATGTAATATTTTCTATGTAGGCTAACGCGCAGTGTTGAATCACCATTAAAAAGTCCCATACGCACACCAGTCACGGAAAATGACCCATTGGGTGCTCTCATTAATGACGAAACACCGATTGTGTCACCTTCCGAGGAGAATGACTCGAATTGCTCAACAAGTACTTTAACCGTTTTAAATAATACGACTGAAGAGAGACCAGGAGGGCCGCTCTTATTCAGAAGGTATGACACTTCACCGTATATACCGTATCTGCATGCGAAACTTTAATTACGGAGATACATATCTTAGTTGAGAGAGAAACAATGTCGTTTAGAGATAGACTAGCGTAGAGAATAATTTTCGGTAAGTCTATAGAAATCGATATTTTCGCAAAAGTGCAAAAAAAAACGAAAAAGCGAACAGATGCAAGATTGTAATTAACAACCACCTAATGGGAAGCTGTTACTGGTGATCGGAGTAATCACGAGTACTTGCACGTGAGAGAAAGTATTTCCTTACGCGAAGGTCGATTGTCGCGTTAATCATGCTTTAACGATCTTCGATCCTCGAAGACGATCCGTTCCGTAATATCCCCATGATGTGCGTGAACACTTCAAACACGGAAATCGCTCTAAATGTTTGCAGCAACATCCTCCCACGTAGTGCGACCTTTCATCAAGCGGTAGATGAAAGTGGCATGACGATGGGTGGGCATTTGCAGAGGAGTGAGACGATGCCTCACTCCGTGGCGCAGCAAGGGGAACAGGAGAGAGAAAAGGAGAGACTGGAAATAAGCAGTCTTTGGTCTCAGAATAAGGATAGTGTTACGTCCAGCCTCTCTAGCTTAGGATCTAGTCTTAAACTTAGTTTCGGGTAAGACTGTGTGAGATATTACATTCGATTATACGTATGCACACGTTGTCCTGTTGTACCTGAACAACGGTACTTTCACAGTGCATTGTGTCTTGATCCTGCCGAGGTGCGATGACGAGTCTGCGAAGCACGATCGCTTTTTTCATTTGTCCAAACATAGAAGAGGATAATACGCGAAATCTCGATGTTTTTTTTAGTTTAGAAGAAATGTCATTGTAATTCGATAACGGTCGAGATGTCTGCCATCGCGCTTCCGGCGGGAAAAATAATGTGGCATTCGTCCCCACTTATTGTTTTGCATGCGCATTTGAGTTTGTTTTCTTTTATCCGTTCAACCACAGACGATATTCCACGGGCGGATTTGCTAAAAATAAGGATTTCATACCATCGAATCAACTTATCGAATCTCTTAGTCTCTCCAGCTACATCAGGTACGTGATTTCAGTGTTAGTTACACTGTGTGTTCGATTAGACGTACGTTCTTTTTTTCTCTTCTTTTACGTGTACGCTTCCTCGTTGTTACGAAACGCCCCGCACGTTTGCAACGTACACGAATGAACTCCGCCGCTGCTTGCTCCTTCTATGTTCTATGCGGGCATAAATCTTTGTTTTAGCCCGTCGAGTTTGACAGGAAAGAAATCCAACGAGATAATACTCGGCGGTCTAAATAGCTTGAAGTCCGCCGCGACGACTGTCGCGAAAAAGTTCGACGAGATCAAGGAAGCCATTTCGGCGACGAGCACGCCGGTAAAGAACAAAGAGCGCGAACAAAAGCTAGCTTACGGGGTGTCGCACGAGTCTTTGGATTCGCTCACCGAGTCCTTGCAAGATCGAAACGAAGTCTCCACCAGAGCGCCAGGTATCAGTCAGTGACAAAAACGACTGTAACATTTATCCCTCGATAAGCTTTAACGTCAGACGAACGCATCAAGTATCGTAATAGAGAAAATAATCCTTTGAGAATTATTCGACAACAAATTTTTCTAATTACGGGTGCGAAATTCGTTGAGAGAAAAGTTTTTTTTATTAACTAACTATACATAGTACGGCTTACGAACGAGAGGAATCACACTCGTTCGTGCGATAGTCTCTTCTGATGATCTTTCCTCGGCTCCAACAGGTGATGGGAACTTAGATCTATGTTCGTTGTACGAGCTTGCGGAGTGCTTGTATCCAAAAGGCACTAGAGAATTGGAGGAACGTCTTGCCATCGAGCTTGTGCTCTCCAGCGCCAGCAGATGCCATCATTGCGCCGCTATCCTGTATGACGAGGAGATAATGGCCGGCTGGCAGCCTGAGGACTCCAACTTGAACACGGTTTGCCAATACTGCGACAAGGCCACCGTGCCTCTCCTCACAGTTACCATATTAGATTACAGGTAACGAAAGCGGCTTTGTAACGAACGCAAGTGCTTCTCGAAAACAACTAGTATTAAGAACACGTCTGTTCATGTATAGGTGCGAAGCGAGCGGAAAGACCAATGACCCTCTAATGGGAGCGTTGGTGGAGTTGTTGGACCAACCGAAAGAGTCGTTGGAACCGATAACAGTGCCGTATCTGAATCCATTGGTTCTGAGGAAAGAACTGGAGAGTGTGCTGAGTCAGGAGGGCGACGCCTGCCTCACCAAGCACAGGTTCATCCAAGAACATCCGATAGTCTATTGGAATCTAATATGGTACTTCGAGAGGGTCAATTTAACGAGTCATCTGCCTGATCTCTGGCTAAACAGCGACAAGAACACGGAGCTGCGGAGAGTCGTGGGATCGGTGGGTGTGAGAACCATGTGGGACAACGAACGACTGCACATGGATCGCTTGCCCATGTACCTCCAGTGGAAACTGAATTCTACGGAGGACAGAACGTAAGTTCTCGCAGATCGTCCGACAAGCTGGATTCACTTAGACTTCGGCTGTTTTCCAGCAAGAAACGCGGAGGACACTATGCTCGACACAATAGTCACTAACATTTCAAAAAATTGCCTATTTGTTCAAATGTTATGAGTAATGTTTCACATTACTCACTAAGAGAAATTCATGGTTAAATTTTTTAAACCTGTCGCAAGAATCATAACTAAATTACGTTCCAACAAGTACTTTGCACAGTGAGGCGCAGTGTAATACGACGTGTTCTTGTTCGAAAACTGAGTTTCCACGCGCAGTTGGTGTAAAATATTTACCATACACATTAATATATCAACTATGCATTAATGTTTAACAAATGTTAGTAATCGAAAAAAACGGCTGAATGGCTCCGAGTGACAAAACTGTCATTAATTAAACAACATTATTATTATTCATTTTTACACGGAAGAAATGTACACGAGACGATTGTTAATCGTATTAACATTCCATTTATCATTCCAGACTGATGCAAACGATAATAACGTACGTCCGTTGCAACGACTTAGCGGAACCTATAGTAAGAGTGGCCTTAGAAAGAAGTAAACATCAAACAGGCGATCATCCATTTTCTATATATAGGGATGTCCTGTTCCTGGCATTTACGGTATTAGGCAGGACGAACATTGACCAAGGTAGGCAAAGTTGTGCGATCAAACGGTCGAATAATGATTTACGTAATCTTATAAAAGGATTAAGATTGAAAAAAAATATCGGTCATAAAGATATATTAAAAGAAGAGTAATTATAAAGAGATTAAGATCGAGGAATGATTAATCGCCCACAATCTCGAGAAGATTACGATAAAAAGACATTTATATATCGGATATCCCGGGAAACGTTGTGAGATTACGTCAGTAATGTCAACGCTCGTATCACAGGTGTCTTCGATAGGGAATACAGTTTATCGTTGGAGAAGTTCTCCGAGAATGAGGAGAAATTATTGCATAAGATCGACGCACCGCCGACGACGATGTCGGTGTACTGCAGGCATTACTTCAAGCAGCTGAATGTGTGAGAGGAACGTGCGAGTCCCGAAGAAGCTCGAGCGACGTGAGGGAGAAAAGACTATTCCTAAGTTGCTGAGATATCGGAGGAAGTATACAGGTGCGAATAGTGAACGAACGCTCGTTCGCTCGCTCGGTGCGCGACTCTCCGGGGCTTCATCTTCGCGATCGAATCGAATTTCGCGCAAGGGACGATGCTCGAGCACGTTTCGTCCTGAAACGTACGGTGGCAACGTCATCATCCACGTGGTGATAATGGTCCGCTACATGTTAAATGTTTATTATTATCTAACACGGTTGATTATTAATGTTATCATGATGATTTTTACGCTCGAGTCCGGTCTAAGGAACGTTGTGGCAAGCGGGAAAAGAAACGAATATGCAATGAAGAAGAACGATCGGCATCGTAGCAGTCGGCGGATCGACGATCGCGAACTAAACTAACGTGTACCTCATCCTCGTGAGACTCCGCTTAACTCGCTCTGACGGCGGTGACACTTGTCTCTTGCTTGCGCAAACGCGTGGCCGGATCGCCGGATTCGGCAAGCTTCAGTTCTATACGATTCTCGCACTTCGGTCGCGCACACATCGCGAGAGGAAGAGAGAGGGAGAGAGAGAAAAGTAGCTATTGGGTCGGTCGCATCGACAGCACATCGTTCGACGCTGATCGGCCATATAGAGCTGTCGGCGCCGCCGATCCCACGAAAGACATCAGTTCGGTGCAATAAGAGAGTTGAACGATAATAACGATTCCTAAACTAATCGTATCACCTCTGATCTTCGTATGTTTATATTGTAATTTGTTTTTAACTTGGAATTATCGAATACGATTCGTCGTTATTTTTGCGAATTGAGTCCGCGCATGCCTCTGACTTGTGATTCAATGACTCGCGCATCACATTAGCAGTATCTAAGAGTACAACGTTGAAAAATGTGTGTGTCGAGTACCAAAGAACTTTACGGGACTGTCGAGCGATCTTACAAGTCCAATTCCCTCCAGGTGTGCTGTGACCTTTGAATACATTTCAGTTCGACATAAATTGTCCGTAAAGGAGAAAGGAGGAAGAAAAAAGAGAGAAGGGGAGAGCGCAAAAAGACATAAAAGAAGAAATGCTGTCATGTCGAAGGCAGCGCTTATATGCCAACTATTTTTTTTACCGCGATGAAAGGAGAAAAAGAAAGCGAGAACGAGATATATCGTGCATGTGACATGACGAAACGCAGTATTCTTTCCTTGTACTCTTAGATAGGAACAATCGTTAATTGCACGACCAACACACATACACACATACACAGACGGACGGACGCAGAACGCAAGTACCGTTTATCTAATGTCCTAGGTGAAAAGTGTCCTTTTACGGGCGTGGCGCTGGCACTCTACTACTTATATATCCTAAAAGCAAATACTTAAATGTGAGAGTGAATATTTTTATGAATTTTAGAGGCGCGTTCGAGGCAATTGTAAATGTTACTAGCGGTCTTGGTTAGAGACGCTGTCGTCCACGATTGATTCTTCGTCGAAACGAGGTAACAAACGACGAAAAGAGAGACTCGTAATTCGCGTGGACTACTTCTTGGCGTGCCGTGTGCACTTTTCACCCTGGACACCCGCGGATGAATGTATGTTCATTCATTACAGTACTATCAATGTAGGTCATAAAAATAAAGTCAGTTGAGGTATTTTACAGAAGTGGTTCGTTTCACTCTCGAAAGTTGAACCCACGTTCATGACGGATTCACAGCACCATTGTGATGTGACATCGCTCTATCTCTCCTATAGGTACTTTCGCAAGTTTTATTTGAAAAGGAAGAATTTCCACACTGAGTGTATTGTACAGTATCGCTTTTCACTTTTTGTCTGTATCGATTTTTGTCCTCAATCGAATTAAACCTGCCATGTTTTTCACGGCAAATCTCTAATAATCCATCCTTTTCAAATATCACGATTATTTACTTCTTTTGTGTTATAGGCAATGACTAGGGCAGCGACATGCGAGGTTTCTGTACTTTTATTAGTATAAATTAGTATAAAATCATTTCGAGAAGTATGATTTAAAATTTAATTATTATCGTCTCTGATTTTGAAAACCAAACTGAAGTACAAAATGAAAATATTCGGCGTCAAGGTATTAAGAGAGACTGCGTAAAATATATATAACGATATATTTAACACGTGTAACAAACACAATTGATCATTTCGAAGTGTCAAATGATTAAGCAGGAATGCTCAAAAACAGCGCGCACTTGTAACGCTTCCAAAGTATATTTCCATCAAGTGTTTTGATACTATGATTAGCGTCGTCGTCAATTTTTGTCTCTTCGCATCGCGAAAACGAGACCGAGAATGTCTTACAGAAACTCGTACACTTTTTATGTATGTAGTATGAAAATTTCGACGCGACATGACGATTCTATGTATCACCTATAGCGTCGTCGCTATCCGCGCTGTGATCAGTGTCGGACTCGACATCTTTCATACCCTCTTCGTCTTCCTGCTCGTTTTCCTCGTACTGCTCGTTTTCCTCGTACTGCTCGGTCTCCTCGTTCTGCTCCGACATTTCCTCCCAATTGTCGTCGGAATCGCTGCTAGATTCAACGTCGTCCATATCGAGAGCCTCATCCGCTGGACCTGAGCAAACATTTCCGACGATGCGGCTTAATCATATCAACCTTCAATTCAACTAAATTTTGTGGAACGTTGAAAATTATGTCCCAAGGAAGAAACGAATATCTCAACGTATCGGTGATCCACTGACCTGGATCCTGATAAACAATCAAGGCTTCCTGGTTTATGTACTTCTCCTGTTCCTCCTGGGTCTGAGATATCTGTTCTGTTATAAGAGAAATTCTGCCTTTTAATTTCTGCACGTCCGAGAGAAGTAACAATTTTTCTTCGATGAAATGCTTAACAGGACCAAGTATGTCCCTGAAGTCCGGCCGCGACGACAGATGTGCCGCGTGACTCTTGATTAAAGCCTGCAGCCATCTTGTCGCGATTTGGCATCTAAACGGGAACATTATAATAAATCGTCTTTAATTTGCAAGATAATATATAAGCTTTATCCCAGAAAAAAGGAACCAAGAATTCTCATATAGTAGAAAAGAAGGGAACACTTATGAAATAAAAAAGAAACAATAATATAATTACGTATATGTTTTGCCTTGCAACATGACGGATAACTCTTGGAACAATGGCGTTATCGCCTGCAACGGCAAGTTTACGACGGTATTGCGAATCACGTTTTCGTCTTTCGTGAACAACACCGTGGACAGGATGTTTTTGTCATTGATGTTTAATGCCTGTATCAACAACTGCGACCTGTTCCCTCCTTTCATCGGTGAAATACCTGACGTGTTCGCGTCCGCATTCAAGCTAAGATTCTCCAATCGATCTTTCAGTGTCTGAGAACCGTCCTCTATAATCTTCCTTTTCTTCACTGTTTCATCTTCGCCATCCGCTGTAACAGTTTCAAATTACGATAATTGTCATAAGCGAGTGATTGTAAGACTTTTTAACTAATGCCGAGCAAAAATATATAATATAGAAGGATATTGAGAAATATGTAGCAATTTTTCTAGAGAAACAATTCTTGAATATAGTAGAAAACAAATCCGTGTGATTACGTTACCATGATAAACATAATGGGCATTATCCGTCTCAACAGGCATCTGTTTGAGAATCTCATATATTGTCCTCTCTTTCGGTTTCTTCTTGAGCATTCTGGTTAAACATTGCACTTTGTCAGAGAAATCCGGCTCAACCTTCTCGAGCCATAAGTTCAAATGATCGCCATATGCCAACAGTAACTTCTCGTCGTCGGTCAAATGACCCGCTAGGATAAGGATCTCTTTTGGATAGGTTTCTGAGACGATAGTGACATCAAGAGACGGTTTCAATGGTTTCGTACGACCATTCGGTTGGTACTTGAACAGCTGGGCTTTACCCAATCTTGTAGTAACTAACACGATGACTTGTGATTCCTCTGCGACAAGCGTCGATATGAACGAAGCTTCATCTTGCAGACACAACAATGTCGCCGGCGACTTATCGTTTCTATGCTAAATAGATTTAAAGTGAAGTGATGTGAGACATGTCGATTAACTAACTGCAAAAACGAAATGCGTACTATAAAGTCATCTTTGTGTTGTAATGGAACTATATAAAGTGAATTGCAACTGTTATATAAAATGTCAACAACAGATTCGTTTCAGTTAAATTCAAGATGGTCTTCATGGAAGAATATGTACAAAAACTATCATTTACTCCAATACCATTCCTTCTTTCAAAAGAAAATAGCTGAATATAAAGTTACAAAATTTTGTTTCATAATTAATAGCTGAATGTTGTTTGGTAGTTTAATTTTGGTTGATAAATTGGTAGCTAAATATAAAATTAGAAGATCTTTTGAAGCTTATCGGAAATTGAATATTAAAAATGTTTTGTCCTTTACATCTATGTTATTCTTTACACAGAATAATAATGAATTTATAATGAGTATATAATGAGAATATATAATGAATATATGAGAAACAGGATGAATTGTACCTTATCCAATGGCCATACGCAAAGACTGCTATCCGAACGAGAACTGCTGATCAGGTAGCTAGTTGTATCTACTTTAAGAGGATGAAGAATGGTAATTGGGTTAACATGTCCGGTAAATGTACGAATCAATTGTCTCGTTGCTAAATCCCACCACTTGATTATTCTTTCTGCGGACAACAGAGACTTCCCGTCCATTGAGACCGCCAGTGCTGTGACTTTTGATTTGCCCGATTTCCACTTGCACTTGATTCCCTTCTCCGGAATATTCCATTCTATCAGATGATAATCATCTGAGGCTGTGAATAGACCACTGTAGGTTGACCAAGTTATCGCTGTGCAAGCTGCGGTACTGTCATTCTTCAATATGGTAGCGGATGTTGATGCTATGTTATACAATATAACATTCCCATCCGACAATCCCATAGCCACAACCTTATTATTGCCATCCTCCGAAACTGATTTTTTTCTGCGCCGCTTCCCTGGTAATGGCTTGAGGTATAAAAAGAACTTCCCATTATTACGATATCAAGAAAATAAAAACACTTCTAAAGTGTTCTTTCTTTGCTCATTATGTTAAGCTAATGGGGAGAAATTGTATATGTACGATATAATCCCATATGCTGGCATTCATAGACCAATTTTGTCAAATCCAAGTGAGATAAAATGTCGACTTTGTCTCACGAGAGTAAGGATAGCAAGATAGACAATGTAATACGATTTATAAATAAATCGCTGACGAATGTACGATGTACGTAACCTAACTCTTTCGAGTTAACTTAATACTTCTGAAGGGGATATTACGAATGAGATAAACATTTGGGCATTTGGGCATTTTCAGGATATTCGACGAGTGACATGTGTGACGAGTATGTAAATAAAGCAAAAAGAAGAGCAGAGAGAGCGCGACAGCCACAGCGGCGATAGAAGCACATGGCGCGACCATAACCTACCAATGTGGTGTCCGTCGATTGCGAAGTCTCGGAGATCCATTGTATGACGTTGCACGGCGACGCCAGGTGTGCATTGGGCGTGTGAACATGTTTCAATCGGCCGGACGTGGTCTCCCAAATCCTCAAAGCGCCATCGGGACCACAGAAAGCGTAATATTGACCGTCGTGAGAGAACGCTTTATTCCCAACGGCTGCCATCTTCCCGCGAGACAGTTCACGTAAAAAGCGAACGACACACACTGCGGTACTTGAGATAGGTCTATCTGCACGAAAGCGCGATCCATAGATATTTGCAAAATAGACCTGCTAACTCAGCCAAAATACATGATTGCGAAAATATTTGAAGAGCATCGAGGTTCGCTCATTGAGGATGCGTCGCACGAGTTCGTCGGATGTGCCGATTGGCTGTCGAATAGAGAATTTCTGAGGTCCCTAACATTTCCCCTAAATGTAATACCATCCTCAATAAACGAACATCGATATTTTTCGAACATCGATGATTTTGTCCTAGCCTTTACTTATATTAGATCTCTGAATTTAAACCAATTACATTGACGAACTGTGATGGTGAAACCAGACATCAGTCTGTATATAAGGGTGCTTTTGTGTAACACAGCAGTTAACAATTGAATTGGACTGAAGCAGAAATTAGTATTTTATTTATGGCAGGTTAATTTCAGCTCCTCGGCACTTGAACTTACGGAGCATGAAAATATTTTCTGAATAATCTTTCGGGACAAAGAAACGAACCGGGGGAGCCAAAGGACACCCCTCGTTTCATCGATCGATCTCTTCACTGGCATGGCGTATGCGCGTGCGCGATAGTCCCGGCCCGAATCATAACAATTAGTTTTGGTTGGTTTCGGTTTGTTGGATGCTCGCGTTCTTCTTCGTGGTCTCGCTGCTTTTATTGCGAGGACAATCAGCTGTCGGGATCGCGAGGACCCAAATCGAATCGGTGGAGTGAGTGCGGACGGGTCGAGAAGTCAACACTCGTCCGGCAAGTACGAGACTTCTCGCGCGAGCGGTGAACGCGTTATCGCACGAAGCACTTGAACGCGCTCTTATTTCCCCCAGCTGAGTCGCTGTGCAGTTGTTAAGACGTCGCGCGATCTCGCGATCATACAACGATGCGAACGTAAGCGGCGTTGAGTTGCGAGAAGCGCACGACTTCGCGCTCGAGGGAGACGGTGGGTGTGAATCGGGTCGGATTCACAGGGCGGTGAGAAAGAAGGCGCGCGAGTGGCTGGTCGGCGAGACGACGGCGACCGTTGATTCCTTTACGGTGCTTTCGCCGTGGGAACAAAATGTCAACTTGCAGATGATAATCGCACCGTTATCCCGAACGAAGTACAGTGAAGATGGCGTCCTCGGAAATCGACGATTTATTGGCCGGACCGTTGGTCACTTGGGTGAGTCCTCTCGGAGATTGTTCAGATACTTTCGCCGGCCTGTTAGAAATTGCAAGACGTGCTGATTGATGCATCTCATAGGTCGTCAGCTGCCTGGAAGATCCTGATTCATTGGCAAATTATGAGGACCTAGTGGACGGTGTCTTACTGCACAATGTCTTCTTGCAAATGTAAGTCTTTTCCGCAAATGTAAATCTTCTACATGACAGGAAACTACTGTGTTTATGCGACAGCTGTCACTGTGACGGTTGACCATTAAGATGGTATGACTTGGGAGACAGAAAAGTGTTCTTGACATTCCACAGCAATCCGGAGCCGCTGCACGATGAAGTTGTACCTTCCGATGGCAATCCTGTTATTCGTACAAAAAACTTGAGGACTATAGTACAAAACATAAAACAATTCTACGAGGAGGAGATGGACAATTTGATTTTAAAGTTACCAGACATCGCAAATTTAGGGAAAGAGCCTGAATTGTATATAGCTGATATGAAATTGTTGCTATTGTTATTGCTCGGATGCGCCGTTCAGTGTCCGAATCAGGAGAAGTTCATCGGCAAGATAAAAACATTACATCTTGATACTCAACTTGCGATAGTGGACTGTATCAAACAGGTACTGTCTTCGAAACATCAATGATAAGATTACCGATGTAATTCTATATATAAATGTAAAATCGTATATATTATATAAATTTTTGTACAATATACTCAGATTACAGATCACCAAGACATAGTCATTACGCAAGATGCTATGGCGAGCGCAAACATGGGTTACCTGTTTGTTCAGATAAAAAAGTGGACTCAAGAATTGGATTTCTATCGGGAGGTACGTTACTCTGTCAATCTCACGATTGCTTGTAACGGATAACCGGTAATCATTGCCTCAAACATGTCTACTTCTTCTGATAATGTCATCTTCCTAAAAAAAAAAAAATAACTAAACAGAAATGGAGAGACGCAGCGTTGGATGATAGCGTCGAGCGAAATGAATCCTCCAGCAGTGCGTCTGAGGAGATAATCAAAGTGCAACAATCTCATCCTGTCGCTAAAGCCGAAAGGGAAGATAATTATCACTATGCGGTTGAATTGGCCGATTGGAAGTCTAAGGTTCGGAAACAACGTCAGGAACTGTAAGTATTTTCATTCTTTGCGCCGTCTCACGTTATAGCTTGTTCCGTGCTTACGGTATATTTGCAGAGAGGAAAAAACGGAGGCTTTGCTCGAGTGTAAGGAGGAGCTGGAGCATAACAAGGCGTTGCTGGTTAAACTGAGGCAAGAGGTACTGTGTATCTCAACTCGCGTTCTCATAGGGAATGTGTAACTTATAGGAAATTGGTAATTTCAGAATCAAGAATTGATGCACGAGGCTCGCGCTGCCAAATCCTACAGGGACGAGTTAGACGCCGTGATCGAGAGGGCGGAACGAGCGGATCGTTTAGAAATAGAGGTTGCACGATACAGGGAGAAGCTCACGGACATTGAATTTTATAAAACTCGGATAGAAGAATTGCGCGAGGACAATAGGTGATACATTAACGTTTCTTATTCATATACTCGGGCAATCAAATGAGAAAAATAATCGTGACCAAATGGTTGTGATACATTTAAGGGTTCTAATGGAGACTAGAGAGATGCTTGAAGAACAGTTGAATTCGTCGAGAAACAGAGCGGACAAAGTACTGGAGCTTGAATCTGAAATCATAAAATACAAACAGTTACTTAACGACATGGCATTGGTAAGAGGACTCCAAGAATCAAATATTAACGTTGCAAATTCGATAAGACAACTTAACAGCTACTTTACGATCATTTTCAGGAACGTGCAGCCGACAAAGAGAAGTATCAAGAGCTCGTCGAGGAGAATACTCAATTGCATCAAATAACGAAAGCCGCTGCCAACGAGGCTGCTTTAGCTGGATCCAGTGATTCCGAAGAACCAGGTAACTTTCTGAATTACCTTTTTAGATTTGTCACGATGTAGTGAAAAATCTGTCGTCTTTTCTGGAAATTGAAGAGAAGCAAACGTTTTGAATATTTTTTCCTTCCTTAGTGCCCGACGAGAACAGACTGTCCGAACAATTAACGAGCAATGCCGAGAGGAGAGCGTTAAAATTGGAATTGGAAAATCGCCGTTTAAGTACGCTGATCGATTCGATGAAGGAGACTTCCTTTCACGAGAATTCGTCACACGTTCTGGAGTTGGAAAAGGAAAAGAAGAAGCTTTCGTTGAAGATCGAATCACTGAACGACAATAATGAGAGGCTCACGCAACAAAACTCTGACTTGGAGTTGGTTTGCAAGCAAGCGTTGGAAGAGAACAAGAAGCTTCAAAACAATCTCAAGAATCAACGTGTTTCCTCCGAGAAACAACAACAAGAACTGCAAGTATGTTGCGCACGAGTCGTACTTCGCCTCAATTTATTTTGCTTTAATGCATGGATTTTTGTTGTTTTTTTTTTATCATTTTATATATATTTTTTGCTGCATTTAGACCTATCACATGAAAATGATAGAGGTAGAAAAAAGTTACGACACAGCAGTGAAAGAGAAACAACGTGTTCAGTTGTTACTGGAGAGTGTGCGACGACGTGCTGACGACTTGGAACGCACCCTGGAGACAACGAGTCAAAAGGTCGAGGAATTGAAAGTCGTCGAGAACACTGTCAGTGAGGTTAATTCCAAGTGTCTTGATCTCGAGTCGAGGCTAACGGCGACGGAGAAAGAGAAGGACGCCGCCCAACGTGATCTATACAAATGCAGAGAAACGATCGAGGTAATTATTTTCTCGTGTCTATGAAGTTATAAATATACATCTTCGCGTGATATTCCAGAAAAAAGATGTGGCCTTAGATAAAGCAACAAACACGATCGAAGTCTTGGAGAGGAAAGTGCTGCAACTCGAGCAGGAGTTGCAGGATTGCGTCGCACAAATATCCAGGTATGTGTGTGTGCGTCTGTGAAGAAATTCATCGTTATATATTAAATAATCTCATTCTTGATAATTTCATCAAAATCGTTCTTATTGAGTGTAGATTGCAAGAAATCGAGCGAAGCAGCAAAGAACTCGATTCTCGAGCTGCAATTGACAGGGAAACTTTAGAGATACTTCAATCCAATCTCGTCGCGGAGAAACGAAGCAATCAGCAGTTGTGCACGATTTTAGAAAAGCTCGGCCTTAGTGACAATATATTGTTAACCTTACCTTTGGAGACGATATTGGAGAGGTATGGATAAAGACGAAGAAAAATATCCAGAGAGACAAATTAATCTTCTCGGTTCCTGCGATTACGCATATGAATTATTGCAGAATTTCCCAATTACCGGAAGTAGTAGATTATGTGAAGAAGTCAGCTTTCTCAGAGGAGAGCTGCAACGAAAAAGCGGCGTCCGAGTCCACGGAAAAGGAGAGCAACGATGAGCTGAACAAAACCCTGGAAGCTATAATAGAACCTTTAAAGGTATTTACACATTGGAGGAACACGTGGTCTACGTTCTGTGGTGAACTTAATTATCTGTTTTCAGCGCGAGGTGGAACAACTGCAGATGAAATCGTCCATGTCTCAAACAGCCTCGGAGCACTTGCTGTCCGAAAACGCGAAGCTTCAAGTTCACATCACAACGTTGCAGTCGCAAACCAATTCGTTAAACGCGCAGCACACCGCTCTGCAGCTGGCGAATTCGCAGCTTGTCGCGGAAAAAGAAGAGGTATCACCGTTCTTGCGCCTATAATCCCGCGATTTCGAACTTTTCGTATCGCACTTTCATCTCGTCGATTGTCAACTGTAACTGTTCCGCGTAAATCCAGCTCCTGAAGGAACGCAACACGCAGCAGCACGTGCATTCTGCGTTGCTTCGCGACCAGAACACCATGCAGTCGTTGCACGAACAGCTGAACAACGAGTACGAAATTCTGCTGCGCGAACGAGACTCCCTCAAGTCGAGTCTGAGAGACGCGAGAAACGAGAACAGAACGTTGCGCGAGAGCATCGAGCGGCTGGAGACGAAGAGCGAAGCGTTGCAGTCCGAACGAGAAGCTTTCGTCAACAACACGAGGAGCTTGAACAATCTCCGAGGAGAGCACTCGAAATTGAAGGTACCTTGTACACAATTACTAGATCATTTCCAGTTTCACTCTTGAATTTCGCCGGCGCAAGCGAGATTCTACAATGCGCTGCACGTGTTTCAGGATGACTTCAGAAATCTGTACACCGCGAGCGAAAGATTGAAGGCGGAATATAGGAACTTGCAGGAAGATTACAGGAAGAATAAAATCGAGGTGAATCGCTTGAGCTTAAAGCAGACTGAGATGCAGGGAGAGCTGAGTATTAAGAACGAACGGTGCTCGGACTTGGAGGCTGAAGTCAACCACCTTAACGAACGATGTGAGGTACTGCTGCAATTGCACAACGACGTAAAGCAAGTTTCATCAACGATCTCACATGTCAAACTGATGCTTTTTCTTCTCTTTAAGATGCTGTTAGAGATGAACTCTGGATTGGATAACGACAGGCGTTCCTTGATGGAGCACATAAGTTTGCTGTTTACGCAATATCACGAACTTCTGACGCATTCGCTTCAGGACAAGGAACATTACCATATGGAAGAGAAAATGTTCACGTTAGTATATCGGCCTAGTAGAAATTTTTACGCGTTAGTCGCAACGATGTGTTCTTATTTGCGAGTTATTTATTTTACGGTGTATCCAAAGAATATATGATGTGTGATTGTGTGTATTGCAGGGATAAAGTTAATCAGCTGTACAGACAGAAGGAGAAATTGGAAGACAAAATTATGGAGCACTACAGGAAACTTAATAGCTGCACTACCAAAAAGTACGTTTCACAAGAATTTAATTTTATAATCTACGTTTGATTTTCCACAGTTCACATTTTGTTTAAAGATACAAGTATTCTTGTAACAATTCTCTTCTCCACGTGCGCGTTTTTGTTTTTAAAACAGGAAAAGTTTCGGAGCCAATTTAGTTCGCAGAGTCAGGAAAGCCGGGTCGGAGCTCCTCAATAAGGTGACTATAGATAACAGTAATAATAAGGGATAAAAGAATCATGCAAGCATACACTCATGGATCACTTTGGACTCACGAAGAACACCCACATACTTTATCCACACTTTTTACACCTATTTCTCAAATCTAGTCTACTTTGTGTTCACTTTGTATAACAATAAAAATCGCTACAGGTTATTTTAAACACACTACCAACAAATCAAGACGAAACGATATTTTATATATCCATGTACAAATTCCTGTTCACTCTGTACAATATTTATCTCTCTATACTTTATTTACTTTACATCATAAGACACATTTTCTACACATAAGCGTTTTTGCTTGTATCGATTGTACGGATTTCACACACTCTCCGTACGGTACACAAGTACTATCAACTACGATGTTGCCGAATGAATTAATCGATGCGACAAATGCAAAATATTTCTCTATCAGAATCGACGTTCGTGGGCCGAAGATTCCAAGCAGTCTGACAGTAAGACCTATGAATCGGATACGGCAGGGAACGACTCGGACGCTAGTACCGATGATTACCGTTTACCTGGTAAATTATTCGCTACAAAAACAGCCGAATTTGACCTTGACAGTATGTAATCTATTTCTGTGCACTATCTTCAGGACCAAGCAGGATTCTCGGGTCAGACGCGCTTGGACACGCCGGGACCAGAAGAACGGTGTACTACACCGACGATTCTCCGCCGTCGTCCACTTCCTTGCCGGTAAGAAACACCTCGACAATGGCGACGAGATCGGTCGTGTCGCGAAGAACGCGATATTTACCGAGAAAATTCTCGAAACGCAGGCGGACAGATTGCTGGGCGAATCCTACCAAGAGCAAGGGGACGACAACCACCACGCTGCGCAGATGGAGTCGAATTTGAAGTCGGAAACGCAGGTGGAGTCGCGCCCCTTTTTAATCTACAACAAAGTGTCGGCGGTCATAAACGAGTCCAAGAGTGTTGCCGGTACTCCGATGAAGGACGCGGCGCAGGAAGAAACACTCGCGGAACCGCCCGCCGACAAAGAGCCAAAGACTGGAAGTCCGATATGGTACGAATACGGTTGTGTATAAGCGAACACCCTCACACACTGCCCGAACACGATGCTTCCATTAGTATATCCGAGAAAAGAAATAGGGCGTCTTTATACACATATATATATATCGTAACTTCGAACGTAACTCTAAATCAATCGCTAGGTTGCGCGGGTTTGCACGTGTTTGATAATTCAATTGTTTACAAATAAAAACTTTTTTTAGAAAACTGAATATTTGTTTGAAATATTGGGTTAGCCAATAATTCCGTGCAATTTTTTTTACCTGTGAATAGAAGACGATTTTTTTTCTTTTTTTATAGAAGACAATAACTTGAGTCGAGAATGTATTGACCATTGTAACCCACTATTTTTTGCCATTTTTCGGACAGCTTCATAAATCTTTGTTCAAAGAACTTCCTGTTTTTCTCGGCGAAAAACTATTTCAAATACCATTTGATGGCTTCCTCGGGGCGCTGCCCGTTCAAGGAATTATGAAGGGGACGAAAAGGGTAATAATTTGAAGGGTCAAGGTCAAGATAAATATGGAGAATGCGGTGAGACATTCCAGTCCGGTTCCAATCATTTTTGACAGGTTTGCTGAGATTTTTCCGTCTTGGACAGAAAAATCTTCGAAATGAAATCTCGTAAGCCATTTCTAGCACACGCGTTCTTCGACATCCTCGCCATGTACCGCACATATTTTTTTACAGTTTTTTTGTCGCGTTTTGCCGTTTTTTTAAATAAATAAGCATGATACGCTGAAAATGCTCATTTTGATTATCCATCTTTAAAATGATGCCAAACATACAAAACAACCCATTTTTACATTGCTTTTTTAAATGCATGTTAAAATGTTTTCTATGACTATGTGCTTCCAAGATTTGGACTCAAGATAGGACTTTTTCAGAATGCCTAAAATCGGCAAAAACCGCATGGAATTATTGGTCAACTTAATATTTGCTTCTGCAATATATTTTCAGATTCAGAGTCAGATGTAATTTATATTAACCAGTTAACTAGCTATCTAATTATTATAATTTACAAAGTATCGTGAAGTGGCGTTAGACGCATGCCCGTAAGGATAGCTGGAGCCATAAATTGAAGAAGAAAAAAAAAACGTTTGTTCAATACGAAGCTTTTTGCTCTTGTCTTCATAATTGTAAATAGTCGCAAGTTATTATCGATAAATCATTGTTGAGCCAATCGGATTCGTGCACTTCAAGTAACTCTGTTTCGGGATTCTGTGTTTTTCAAATCGTAAGTAGATCTTTCTGTTGAGTTCAACTTAAGAATCGTCTTAATCGCCACTTGGAAACTCCGCGAGGAAACCCGCACACCCTTACCGATCGCATTTTATACTCTACGAACGAACAAAGAGAGAGAGACTAACGCAACGCGAATAATGTCTGTTCAAAAGAGATCGGCGAAAATGCGAGAAAGTATTACGTATACTAAAGATTTTACCTTTATTCTCGTAAACTTACCACGCGTAATTGGACGCACACTGTTCGTAAAATTACAAAGTAGATTTAAGAGTAGAACGCCTACGAGTTCCTAGAAAGCTTTCGTGCTAAATCGATGCTAAAATAGTCGTAACGTGAGTAAGGTTGACGTCCGTCGTTGACGATTTACATAATTCGAGAATTATTCGTCAAATGTGTTCTTCTTTATACTTTTATATTTTATTTGCTTTTATATTTTACACTTTTATTTGTGTCTTCGAGGGTTTTTAGTGAATTTGCATGAAAGGTCGTGCCACATCTCGATTTTGTCTTTTGATACTGAGATAAATTATAGAAAACTGAATCAGTTGATTGATGGTATCTTCGTTTCTCACGATTGCCTTTGTACTGTTTCGCTATGAGACGGAACTTAATTATAATCAATTTCACACGAAGCATAATAGCGGTGGATCTCGACATTGTTGGGGATAACCTTTTCTGCATATTTACCGGATTTTTAGACAAGAAATTTCATTCTCTCTTTATTCTCTTTATTCGTATGAAGAGATAGGCTCGGGAGGAAAAATTCGTGAAAGATCTATGAAAATAGATCTCGAGAATGAGAGCGCCGAGAGCGTCGAGATACCGAGTAACGAAGTTGCAGCTATATTAACATAATAGTGTGCTCGACTTGATTTTACGCTCACCTGGTTCTATTTTCATTCGTATGCATTACGAGAATATGCAGAGTTTTCGTGGAGGTTTCTGCGCGTACACAGCTGTCTGACGTCGCGTTGTCTATTTGTTGATAGGTAGATGGAATTCTTACGCTTATTTTCCGGGAATGTAAGATGCAATTGTCTTTTTCTCCTTAATAGACGAGACTAACGTAGAGATGCAAACGCGAACAGTCTCACGCTGATAATAATGGCACAAACTTGCATTTGCTTTTACATTTGTATCGATTACCTCCTCGTCACTGGACATTTATCGCGGTATAAGTTACATAGGTTACTTTTTTACATTTCGATAACTTATATTTTTATAGTAACTTTGTGTGTACGTGTTAGGTGTGTAAGTAGGTAATTTAATATAGGTGACACACACACACACACACACACACACACACACACACACACACACACACACACACACACACACACACACACACACACACACACACACACACACACACACACACACACACACACACACACACACACACACACACACACACACACACACACACACACACACACACACACACACACACACACACACACACACACACACACACACACACACACACACACACACACACACACACACACACACACACACACACACACACACACACACACACACACACACACACACACACACACACACACACACACACACACACACACACACACACACACACACACACACACACACACACACACACACACACACACACACACACACACACACACACACACACACACACACACACACACACACACACACACACACACACACACACACACACACACACACACACACACACACACACACACACACACACACACACACACACACACACACACACACACACACACACACACACACACACACACACACACACACACACACACACACACACACACACACACACACACACACACACACACACACACACACACACACACACACACACACACACACACACACACACACACACACACACACACACACACACACACACACACACCACTATTTCTTAAGGTGCGTACACATCTAACGAATAAACAGCGAACATATGATGTATTCGGATTGGTTACGACATATGCGTTTTCCAAAATGTAACAACGAAAGTTTGCTTTCATTGTGTTAGTTCATTATTCACTCGCTAGGTGCATACGCATCTCTACATATCTCGAGAAAATTCGATCATGCTGAGATTTTACCCGAGATTTCGCACGTAAAACCGCATACTTAGCGAGAACGAGGCATCGAGTAACACCCGTCGTTTAATCGTGTACTTGTCATTCCTATTCAAGTATCGTCTTCTAATACGTCTTTCCGCAGGATGAGATATGGTATCGGTATGTGATATGACTTGTAATTACGTTATATATCGCATGTTAAACAAAAGAAGCGCAATAAATGAGAGAAAGAAGATTCGCGCGAGCGCATTCTATACTCCTTGCGCCCTTTTGTACCTCATTTCCGGCGAATTTGACGAAGAGTTAAGTCGAAGAGCGTCGTCGAAAAAGTATAACGCCGCTGCGCGAACGACGGCGCTCGAGGAGGCATCCGAAGTCTTCCGGGTCGAAACAGGATTTTCATTCGGGATATTTTTTCGCGAGCCGTCTGACTTTTCTACAAGAAATAAAGCAGCTGCGCGATACTCTCGGGCGTCTCGGACGGAGAATCTCACGCGCAGTAATGCTCACCGTTCGCCTGATCCCTCGCTTTTTTCCTTGCGTTTTTCTGCCGTCGGTATTTAAGAACGACCTGGTCAAAAAATTGTCCATCGTGCACGACCCCTTTTCCAAGTGTTTCTCAGGCTCCTCCGTCAATTTGCATATTTCCAGCTAGAAGGAACCGCCGTACCCTCGTTAAGCCCATCCGTGCTTCTTTCCCGTTTCTTTTTGTGCGCAATATAGAGATACGTCCTGAGGTTTAATCTTTAATGCCTGTGTTCAGTCTTGCTGCAGCTTATCGCGCGGTTATTTTCTGAAACAATCGTGTTAAGCAATATTAAGTTTCCGCTTTGGAATGAATATAGCGACTTATGCCCTTTAGAGCAAATGATTAAGAGCAACCAAAGTACGGGGATACTACATGTTACATACATATACGCATGATGAAAGGATAATTTCATTTAAGTTTCATTTAACGAAGAAAATTAAAGCTACATCTGATCATATATTTTAACTGATGTATATATCCATCTTGTACTGGTGAGATCGGCGTCTCATGAGCGCGACCGGATCGTTCGCTCTATGCAAATTGCGAGCGAACGAACGAGCGAGCGAGAGAGCGAATGAGAGAGAGAGAGAGAGATAGCGTCGCGGCGCCTTTGGTTTCTACCGGCACTCTCTCACCCTTTCACGGATTACGGAGCTGTCGCAAAAAACGTCCGCCTCGCAGTAACGGTCTGCTGGCAAAACCTCCCTTTCCGCCTTGCTTTTTCTACGTGCGAAAATAAAAGTCTCTCGCGCTTTTCCTACCGGTCCGGAAAAAGGTTGTGGGAGTGGGGCCGGGGAAGGGGCAGCAGGGGAGAAAGCGCAGTCGGGATGAGCGAGAGGGTCGGGGGCAAAAATAAGAACGACAGGAATACGGGGTGGCGGCGGAACTGGGGGCGGCAAAAAGAATCGTAGCGATGTCGGCGAAGGAGGAAAAAGAGCAGCCCGCGGTGGCGAGAGGCGACGAACGGTTGGGGGGACGGGGGGTGAAAAGAAAGGGATGAGTGGAGAAAGAGAAGAGAGAAGCGCCGGGAAAGAAACTGAGATTCCGCGAAGAGACGCGAGATTTCGAAAATTTACGGTCACTCGCTCGAGACGACGACGGCCGGCGACTTTACGTTTAATTAAATGCTTTGTGTTATTCTAACGTAACAAGTGAAGGCTGTCCGGGAAATTTGTTGATAAAGAACGTTCACGAGAGCACTCTGCGACTGCCGGATCCAACGTTAAACCGTTAATTATGATTTTTCAAGGTCGAAAGCGAAGATGAAAGGGCGAGTTAGACTGCGAGCGTGAGAATAAACGATAAAATCGGATACCTCGTTTAATTTCGCGGGGTCTTCGCTTTGAAACGGGATTTTAACTCGCATGGTTGTGAACACGACGGACCTAATATTTTCCAGCGTGGGGATTGTCCATTCTTCTTCGCTTTGATTCCCGTTTTTCACCCGCTTTGATTTCGCTCATCAGCCCGCCGCTATAACATACAAAGTTTAACGATTGCACCGACAAGTTGCAATGTCGCCGGTGATCTCGAGAATTCTCGTGAAGAACTCACGTATGCGGCGACGACGCGTCTCCAGCGGCATATCCGAAAGTCATTCCTGTGATCTTCCTGCCCTCCCCTCAGCCTTCGCATTTTATCAGAGGGATTACACCGGCGAACCTTTTCCATGCCGGGTTTCCTCACCCCTCACGCGCCCGCCCTGTTAACGTCCAGTACGTGCACGCATGAAGAAACGAACGAGTAGAGCGGGGGGGACCACAGATTCTGGATAGGATGTGAATTTTACAGGGGAACCGCGTGTCGAGGGGGTTTCGGGTACCACCCTGCAAAAATGTCGGTTCCTCGGCGGCAAAGAGACGGCGAGAGAGAGAAGGGTGGCGGAGCGCACATATCTACTACAAGGGTTGCACGGTGCTGAGACTAAGGAGGCGGGAGGAAAAGGGGCACGAGGGAAGATGGGTTTTTACGACACGTCCTATCCCCCCCTTCTCCCGGTTCTCCCTCCAACCCCCGGGCCGTTTCCCGCCAGCAGGAACGGCGTGAGGCAGGGGCGCGTTTTTGCGACGGCGACGAGGGGCCAGGGAGGAGCGTATGTACACCACGACGACACCGGTAAGCGGCGAGAACGTAGGACGTACGGAGGGGAGCGTCACGGTTTTCGCGTCGCTCCTGTGGAGCCCGCATAGGAGTCTGTACAGAATGCGGCCGACCGTCGGCCGATCCGTGAGGCCACGCCTCTCCCTCTCTCCTCTGGGTCGCGATCCGATGGCTCGCGAGGGATCGGTGTGCCCTAACCGACTTTCAACCCTTCTGACGGGGCCACCGGCTGCCGATGCATGATGCTAACATCCCCATGGCAGACAGAAGTAGATGCCTACTCTTGTTCTTTGATCCTGAAACACGTCGTGCGCAACGGTAAATTGTAACAGATTAATCTATCCTCTCTCTGTTTCGAGAAAGAAAGAGAGAGAAAGAGAGAGAGAGTTTGTTAATTTACAATGTGACAGTAGGAGTATGTTCATAAGAAATAAGAATAAGAAAGTGATCATTCATATTCGAATGTAAGGAGAATAATCGACTATGATTGGTTAATTTTTTACTCTTCTCACAAACATACGCCTGCCGCCCATTGCAGACCACATTTAACGAGCAATCACCTCAATGCCGGCCGTTGTGAGAATTGACTGTAATTGGCGAGGATTGCAAACTAATTCTCGACGCTGTGCTCTCGAGGCGTCCGAAGGCAGCAACCGGGAGAATTTTCTGTCGTTGTCGAGCGCGAACGCGCTCTAAAATTACATGTAACATGTAGCAGAAGACGAACAAGAGCAAAACACGCTCGTTGCCTACATCCATTCCTCGAGCACTGACGCAATTACTCTTGTTTACTATGTACCGTCCTTGGCGCGCAGGCTGTCCCAGTTTCCGCGCTCTTCCTTCCGACCGTGCCATTCCTTTCACGGGGGGATCCGAGTCTACTTTGTCAAAAGGATAAAAGAAAAAAGAGAGAGAAAAACATTATAATCAGGAAGGTTATACGCGGCACGGAAGATGATTTTGCGAGCGATATTAATAGAACAAGTATAAGACTTACCATCGCGCGCCTTACGCGTCTATTTACCGTCGCTCCCTTCGTCTGTTTTCCCCTTTGCCGGTGCAAGAACTATCGCAAAAACGAATAATAAAAATTCGCCGCACACACATACACACATATACACCGGCGGCGGGCTTTCGGCGGTGCCGCGCGCGCTCCCGTCGTCGAACAGTGGCGCCTCCTCGAGTAGTGGGGGCGAGACGCGAAAGACACGCAGCGTATTTGCCGCGCCGCGCGCAATGTTCGCCGCGCCAGCGTTCGAAACACGTCGCTGCCTACCTGTCCGTCTGTCTGTCTGTCGCAACGACCTCTTCGCCGCTACATCTTCGCGCCAGTCGTCGCGCTCTTGATACCGTCGCATCTCCGTTTTCCGGCCGCTGGAAGAAAACCTCGGGTGAAAGGGATATCTCAGTCGCGTCTCTTTGCGACCCTCGCTCTTCAGCCGTGTCAGCGCGCGCGATCGAGATCGATGATTCGCGCGGCGCGGTAGCGCACGGATCGCCGCCATTTTCGAAATTCGGCTGCCTGCGAATCGCGAACGTTCGCGCTCCCCCGTCCCCGTCGTCGTCAGCGGTCTTCTCCTCGAGTTCGGGCGTTGAGATAAAGCGCAGTCGGATGCGCCTCGTTGGATGCTGCCGGCGGCGCGCCTGGACGACCTGGAAGGTCTCCGCGGCGGTACCGTGAACGGGTGCTGCTGCACCAGGTAGCACCGGTGACCGCGATGGACGTCGCGCGGGTGGTCGTCGGTGCTCCGACCGCGGAAGAGACCCCGGCGACGGCGCGAGGTGTCGGGACGCCGTCGCCGGTACCCTCGACGCCGAGCAACCCTGTGACCGCGGCGACCGGTAACGGCGCCGCTGCCGGTGGAGCAGCCGCGACGCTCGCGTCCACAGCCTGCGTCCCGCAGAATCCTTCGTCCGTCGTCGTGGTGGCCAGCAACCCGTCCAGCAACCATCAGCAGCCGGCCGGCGTGGTCCCCCCTGTGCCCAGGATACTCAGCAGGAACGTCAACGGCACACGTAAGCCGGTCTTACGTTAATGCTTCTGTCACGATCAAGTTCAGTCTCAGGGGTGTGACTTTTACCAAAATCGGAGTAAAAAACTGACCGATGAATAATAACCGGAATTTCTGATGTCAATCGTCTGTTTTGCTATTTATTATTCAACGATAATCAAAAAGTTGATAATCGTCATCTGTGTTAGCAAGATAGAACAAATAATATTTCACTGACAGCAATTTTCAATTGTCGATTGGATTAATCAATTTGGTGGTCACCCTAGAGATCTGTTCTTTATAGTTGCATTAGATTAAACTTCTGCGTTATAAATGAAATAGATACATGTTCGACAATCGGTGTAAAGGAGAAGAAATAGAAAGATTAGATAACGAGATAGCTCGGAAAGTGTATAGCTACAAAGAATTGGGATTGAAAGTTGAATAGAGATAGAGTTTAATTAATTCCGCTAATTTCGATCTTGACTCGCTTTATTCGTCCTGACTGGCCAAATTACAATCCTCAACCTGCGATACTTACTTGGACACGGGCTTTACCAGGATCGAGAGCGGCAGCGTTTTGGCGAATTTTCGTTCGGTTTTACGGAGTTATGTTTTTGCGATTCTTTTGACGTGATGTTTACGCGATTCGCTCTTCATCCCTTTACGACACCGGATCGCGTGGGTGGCGCGGTGTTATGCGATCTCCTTTTCCACGTCTTTTGCTCCGGCAATGAAATTCGTAATTTAAACGATATCTAAGGCAATGTTACAATTTTATGCTACACGTGCGACGAGGATAGAACGTGCGAGATATTTATCAAGAAGATGAATATTTTCGACGTGAAAATCGGACGGCACACTCCTTGAGATTTTCCGGCCGTTGACGTGTCTTCTGGGTCAACGATTTTACCGTTAAAAGTCGGCATAGAGAAGCTCGTAAGTCCGTAAACCATCAGCAGTATGGTTTATTGCAGGTGATCTAACCTAACCCTTTAGCCTAAACACGGCAAAAAGCGGCCGTTAGCGTACCCGGTTTAGGTGTGAAAGGTGTTTAAAACGGTACTTGAAAGTGCGTATATATGCGTATGAACGCTCTCTGCCCTGGGCGATGAAAAAAGCCGGTTACGTCGGTGCGTTTTAAAACGAGTCGATTCACAGATGGAGGTGTCCTACGGGTCGATTGTCTCTCGGCTGCTTTTTGCGTTACGTTAGTTGAAAACGCACTGTGTAACGCACGCATGCACGCGCGCGGACCTACGCTCGATTTATAGGCGGCAGCCCATCGATTTCATGCGAACTGATAGGTATGAAATCGCGCGTCGATTTAATTACGTCCAGTCTACTGGGAATGCCCTATCCGGCGAATATAAACGTTACCCTTGACGATCGCTTCCTACTCACACTTGCATAATGCATAATCAAAGTAACAGGTACCTCTCTAATTTTATCTCTCACACGTATTTATATAAGAGAGGTTTTAATTTTTTTTTCTTTTTTTTTTTTCATGAATACCGTACACACGAATATATTTTCCAATCCAGTTTCTCACGTACGCGCGAGAAACAATCGCCCCAATTAGGGGGGATGAGATTTTTCCCCACTCGGGAGAGCCGCGTGCAGACTGACTCGGGACGTATTCGCCGGCCTCGTTTGTCGAACGGAAGAGCGAGAGAGCGGCTCCCCGGATCGCCGTTTGCCGCGCGTGAATTTTGATATAAGGCGCTTCGCGAGTTCGGTTCATTTCTTCGCATTTAGCGGATCGACCGCTACTGCAAGCGAGCGTCTCGTGTATCCGCGAGTTCGTTCCTGTGAGAAGCGGGCACGGGTCGCATTTCGGTGGCGAATGCGTTCTCGCACAGCAGCGGTCCCAGCAAGTTTACGCAAGAAACGTAATCGCCAGCAGTTACCTCCCGGCGAAGCGAAGAAGTTTCGACCGAAGAGTTACCATGGGCTATCGCGCTTTTGTGTGTGCGCCTCTCTTTCTCCTTCCTCTTCTTTCTCTCTCCCTCCCTCTATCTCTCTCCCTTTCTCGTCGAGGAACTGGATGAGTCATGCCGGCGACAAAAAGCGCACAGCTCGCGCGCCAGAAAAACATGATTTTTCTTCCTCCACATATCTCGACGAAACTGCGGCCGGGGCTCTTCGTCTACTCCGGGCGTTTCACCGCCGACGACTCGCGCGGTGCATCGCGACAAAAACACAGCCGAGCGAGTTCGATATCGTCGCTCGTTTCGGAAATTCTTCAGGGACTCGCCGCGCGGACCGCTCGCTCTCCTTCCCTCTCTTCGTGTCTCGGAGAAGCGTTCCATCGCGAAATTACTCCCTCGTAATTTTCCCAATTTTCCATTGGTCAGCGAAACTGACGCAGACCGGCCGCTTAGGCGACGTTACGCCTCGAGAATCGGCACGGACTGCTCTCTCGATGAGAGAGAGGTAATTACCTTTCGACCGCGTTAAAACGAAAGCGACGTAATTTTTAACGGAAGCAGCAGGTTCCGCATGTGGTGTGTGTGGTGAACGCGACGCGTAACCCGTGTAACCCGCGCTTTTTGCAGGAAATGTTTACCGTTCCTATCAGCTCCGACAGCGACGCGCAGTGACAAAGTCGGAGCAAGCGGAGCAAATGATTAGTAAACAGCAGGAGAACGTAATCATTAAAAAGATAAGATTTTTTTCACCCCGCCGGAGATATGTGTCTCTCTCTCGACGAGCTGTAAAACGCGACGCGTTTTATCCGTCAGAGAGAAACACACTTTTATCGAACTTTTGTTCACATTGTTGAGAGCGGAACTGCGAAGTTTATATATATATATATTTATATATTTCGTGCTTTGCACCGGATACTCTCGATGCCATCGAGATCATCCAATGGGCCCTCGACGTCGACCGATCGATCGATCGATCGGTACTCGATATCGAGGGTTTCGGCGCGTCACTCGGTCGATACCGTCGATCTAATCGACACTCGGGCGCCTCCGGATCACAAGCGTTCTCATTGTGTGTAAGTCTTGCTTTGTCTACTCGCGATGCGCGGCATGACTCACGGAACCGGCAAGAAACGGCGCGTCGCGCAAAAACTCGTCGTTTCTTCCGCCAGCGCGGCCGGCGCGCAACTATTGCACATTGCGTTTTTGCTGGTTTCTTACGAGCGGCCGGTTCGGGGTGGCGTGGTCGCGTAAGCGCGTTGACCACCGCCGCCGACGACGGCGACGATGTAGGCGGCAAAAAAGCGCGCTGTTTTGCTCGCGACGTTTCTGCGAAAGGCGAAATTGCGACAGAAAGAGCCGCTCGTTGCAAGAGGATCTCTCGATCTCTTTCCCTCTCTCTCTCTCTCTCTCTCTCTTTCTCTCTGTCTATCTCTTTTCCCGCGCGCTTTTTGCATGCGATCTCGCCGAAATGTGGAAAGCGTTCGCGACGCTCTTACAAATCGGGAAATCGATCATGTAACGCGCGAGGACGGTAAAACGTAGAAATCGATAGCGAGGTGTTCGAGCGGACGTTGAGACCGGTGTGTTTTGCCGGCGACATTAGCGACACGATCGCGATTGGTTCGGTCTGCATTCTTCTTCTGCTCTGCGCGGACCATTTTTTTGCAGCGGATTCCGCAACCGATCGAAAGTCGCCGATTCGCGCGCATAATTCGCAGAAGAAAGAAATGCTTTTCTGTCGTCGACTCTTTGTGACGGCCGCTTTAACTAACATTGATCAGAGGTCGTTTTCAAATTATCACTCGACATCACGCTTATCGCGTTATTCCTTGTAGCGCGTGCGCTTCGTCAATTAATCGCCACCATTATTTTATTAGCATTATTCCGTGCACGAACGAAACGCTCTCACCACGTGCAACCGTCACCGAGCGAGGCCGAAGTTGTTATCGTGATCGTGCGCGCGTTATTACTACACGGCGGTCTGATAGGCGACATTGTACATTTTACAAGGGATAAAAAGGGGTTCTCTGTCGATGCCGGCGCTCGCGCCGATGCACGGCGAAAAAGCTCTCGCTTTTTTGCGGCAAGTTTGCCGTGTGCTCGCGCTCTCGCGCTTAAGAAAACTTGACGAGCGTAGCTTTTTTGCGTCGGACACGAGAGAGCTCGGCCGGCCACTCTCTTTCTCTCTCTCTCTCTCTCTCTCTCTTTCTCTTCAACCCTTTCTCTCTCTCTCTCTCTCTCTCTCGCCACGTTCGCTCGCATTCTCTCCCTCATGTTACACATTACAACGACAGAAAATTTGCACCGCCGCCGCCGTCGGCGTCATCGTCGTCGCTACCGGTCGCCGCCGATGCACGCGAGTTTCTATAAAAGAGAGAAAGGGGGACGCGGAGGGTAGCGCTGAACGCGCGCGCGATGCGGTTAATCGCGCCGACAAACGTGTCCGCGCATTCGTAATTACGTTCCGATCGGAAGAGTGCTACACGTTTTAACCTTCATTAAATAATACACTCGCCAAGTGTACTCAATGCCGTTTCATTATCGTTGCTCATAAAACAGCCGGGGGAACAAAAAGTTGGAGCGCGCGCGCGCTGGCACCTTTCGGCTGGCAACTTTTTAAATCGGGATCCGACGAAGATTTCGCGAGACACCTGCTTCCATTGTTCCGGCCGATTGTTCCAGATAATGTTTCCGCTCGCATCGGACATTGTTACATATGTCACGCGGCATGCATTAAAATAATCTAAAGTCGGTAGTACGCGTTGCTGCTTTGACGAGATTCGATTTTACAGAGGGGTTTTGCAGCCATTGAATTATGTTTCAATAAAAGGCCAAAATATTTAGTTTCTTTTCTAATCGTTTCCACCGTGTCTGAATATGATGCGATATTTCAAGTTCTTCTGCCGGCGAATTAGTACGGAGTAATCAACGATAATAATGTATGTGCCTATCAAAATACGATGAGAACGATTAGAAAGTGAGTTCGAGCCTGGCAAATGCTGGGGCTTCAGAGAAATTTAATGTACAACGTCGAATAATTGAATCCCGATGACTGACAATCGAATTTCTCATTATGTAACTGCTCGGTGAAGTCTCGCGTGCAATCACAACGCGTCCCGGAAACGTTAATAGTCTCACGGCAACTTAGTGCATCGTATTTTACATGCGAACGGCTTGAAAGTTCCGCTGACCGTGTTTAGCATAGTCGACCGAATCGCGTCTGACGCTTATTGCGCTCATTACGGCCGTTCGCTCGGTGGTCATTAATATTTTCACCTTATCGTTTGCCGCTTTACTGCCATTTTTGTGTGCAGGAATAACTGTCTCGCTCTAATGACGCTCGTACCGGCGATTTTGTAATAGTTTCTCGATTACATCCTTCTCTCGTCACTCGAACTCTCCTCCTGATTTCAATTCCAAGTCGAGTGTGACTATTCAAAAATCAAAATATCGCTATTCTATTGGTATTTAATGATTATTATACAGTGAGCAAATATTCACCACAAGGCTCTGCAACAAGGAAAAAAAAATCTCGCCATATATCGTCGTATAATCGACAGTTCACACTTATATCGTATTTAAATGAAATCAGTTTCTCCTGACTTCAATAAATTCGCTCCTAAAGGGGTTGGCACGAACTTGGGCTCTGCACGGAAAAAATTTCAGTTCAACTGCAACCGAATTTAAAGGAGCAGATAATATCTCTATTACTGCAACTGAACAGATTCGTGTGAAGATTCAGCCGCGTTAAAATTCGGTTGGAACAACCGAGAGCAATTGACTGGACAGGAATCTTTCCGTTCCGACAAACGGGCTTTTGTCGCCCACGGAAAATTCAGTTGTACCGACGGAGTTGTTTCCTTCCCTGCGCGACTCTTCATCCGGTTTCGCGATGTCTCGTCGTTGATAATGCGATCGCGACGAGGCGCGTGATCTTGCGCGACAGGATAATGGTTCGCGTTCCTGGCTGCCACGCAATGCCGGGGACGCAGCTGCTTACCCTGGCAGCTCCTCCGATTCACCGTGGGTTTTGTGTGCGTTTACGCCCGGTGGACGAGATCGGGCTCGCGGATCCCGAATTAAACGCACCCGCGGACCTAATCTGAATACGATCGCGCATAGGCCGACGGGTGGGTGGCTGGGCAGAATGAACGCTTAATTCGAGAGACGAACGTATGAATGGGCTCGCGCGGCACTCGGACAAAGACCGACGGAGTACGCGGTACTCCTCCTTTCGTTTGTTCACCTTGTGCTGACCAACCGTTGCGAGAAACGCCCGACGGTTTCATCACCCTTTTTCAACGACGGGGCCGTGGGAGTCCGTTTGTTTCCCGAACGATTCTTATCGCAGTGAAAGCATTCGATATTTTCCTGAGACACCGGTCTTACTTTTATGTTTATCGATATCTCTCAATTTCGGTAATTATTTATATTAACGGACACTTCGCCGATAATATTCACGTATGTTATCAAATATATAGTAACAATCAAAAAGTTTTAGCGGTCGGTCTTTGTTTATTAAAGAGTTACTAACAAAAAAGTTTGAAAATTCTCTTTCTGTCCTGTGATTGAGGGTCCCTCTCTTTCTGTCCTGTGATTGAGTCCTGTGATTGAGGGACCCTCGAGAACCACTAGCAAAAGACTTCACTTCTTTGAATCCCTGATTGTTTTCAGTTAGGCGAAAGCGAAGCCTCTGGATGCAGGAGTCTGGGGTTGGGGGGCAATTCCATGTCGCCATTTTACATTGCGTCAAATTTATGAGGCGACTTGACGATTTCGCAACAGCCACCCGCTCGTCAATCGCGACGCGCGAGACGCATTCCTCCCCGCATAAGATAACCAAATTGAGCGTTTTTACATGGCGAAAGCCATCGGGGATCGCGATAGATACGGCTGCGGGCGAGTGCGTTCGTCCGCTCGAGTATGCAAATGACAGGTGAGGCTCATCCCTTGTTCTCGTCACCGCCTTGCCCGTTTCTTTTGCGTTTCTCGAAGCCGCGTTCCCACAGGAGTGCGTCGAGGCGCGCGAATAAATTAAAAGGCTCGCGCGAGCCTCTGTGTGTCTCTCTCTCTCTCTCTCTCACCACGCGCGCATGCACACACACGGCGTCTCCCCGTTCGTCCGCATTTTTTGTTCCAAATGATAATCCGGAAGGGCGATGGTTGCGCCCGCGCGCCCTGTCCCTACGTACCTGTCTTCGGTCTCCGTCATCCATCCGATGACCCCCGGCGTCCGACGCATATCGTATGCGTGTCGTCGCCCCTTCGGCGCGAGATAGCGCGAACTAAGCACGAGGAAAAAGAAATGAAGAGAAGAAGAGGTAAAAAAAGAACAATCGAGCCGGAGGAAGGAGGCGGGGAAAAAAAGGAGCTGAGACCTCGGGAGAGGAACTCTGGCGGCGCGCTCCTGTTTTCTCTCCCTCCCTCCCTCCCTCCCTCCTCTCTTCCTTCCCGTCTCTCACGCCGCTCCTTTCTCGGCGAGTTTTTGCCTCCACCATGGAGGACGTTCTTTCGACTTTTTTGCGACCGTGGGGGCCCCCGCGACGACGACGGGGGCAACTTTTTATCGTTCTATCCTCGGGGCCGCTGCACGATCTGCATGAGTCACACGCGAAGACATTCGCGCTCACGTCGCGGCGCGAAGGACGACGACGGTGTCCTTTCGACAGAGCAGTCCCACGATCGCGAACGCTTCCTCCGACTCGTTCACCGTTCGTCGTCCCGATAAGGGTCTCGCTAGCTTCCCACGCGAGAAGGATAACGGAGGGGAAGACGGATAATAATAACGCGATTACCCGAGGCGAATCTGTCCGATTCGTTGTTTCTCGTTGCGTCTGCGATCCGCGCGAGTTACGGGATACCGTTTACTCACAGCCGTCATCAGGATATGTACACTGGCTTTCGAAACGGCTTCGAACATTTTCTTTTTCCGATGCAGTTCGGATCGCAAATGATGGTCCAATGAGAAAACTCGTTTTCGAGCTTGGACGATCGCTGCACCGTCTAGTTGACCGCCGGTCTCACTACAGGTGTGGATACAGATTAACGTTGACAATGGACACGTCGATTGCTTCCCGCAGGTGATGAGCTCGTCTACTGAAAAAAGAGACCCCTCGGTCGCGCGGCCAACCCTTTCGCTTCCACGGTCGAAAAAGGGTCTTCCGTAAAAAAAAAGACATTTATTCAGAGGATGATCTGTGGGAAACTGGTTTTTCACGGTCTCTCAATAACATTTTCATTTAAATGAAAATATCCCGTCATTGTCTATGTGAAATTCTGGGGCGAAAGCACTTGTGTTTAATGGAACGGACATTGTCTCGGGGAAAGTTACGTTTTCAGTGCGAAATGAACGCACACGAGTCGAACGATCGAGTGTAATCGCATAATTATCACAATTCGCTCGTTTTTTCGCGTGTCGATTGTTCAATCACGCGACATTTACGAGAGACAAGAAGTCGATCGTATTGAGTGACAGATTCAACATTCGCGATCGTTTCTGAGATGTCCCGAAAATCGTTTGCATTCTAATGAACTTGTCGCATAACTTTTTGTCCCGATGTTTTCGCGGCCCGATATTGTTAATTTGACCTCTAAATTCCTTTGTTATTTTATCGCGCGTCTTCTACCTCAGCGTTGAGGTCATCGATCTTTTTACGCACTTGCGTGTCTCAGAGTCAATAAGAAACGTTGCACGCTGTCACTATAAATTACCGATATGCGTAACAACGGTCTTACGGAGGGTGGTTTGAAAACTTGATTTGATTTATTAGGGACAACAGTTTGTAGTTTTTTAACAATCACCGCCTTTGGAGACTTACGCTCTCCATGAAGTGAATCTTGTGGGTCTATGTTTTGTAACTTTTCACAGCAATGCCGTTACGTTGTCGTTGCGTAGATATAATATATGGTAGAAAGGCAACGCAACGATACCGTAACGATAATTAATATTGTGGTTAAAACAGAATGAGTCTGTTGCCTTTCGCGCGAATTACTTTATTCCTCGTTCTCTCGACGTTACTTGTCGCGACGGAAATTCGCATCGATTCTTCGAATTTGGCCGAATTCGATGTGAATAAAACACATACCTCGACGATGGTGCCCTTAAAATGGCGCGAGTCGTACCCCCGGTGAGGAAATCGACCGACCTCCCAACGGGAATCGCGGAACCACACACAGAGAGTAGGGCTCACCCTTCGCCGAGGGGTTGGGATTTGGGCCGCACCCTTTGGGACTTAACGTCGCTCACTCCACCAATACCGATGACGATTTCGAACGACCTCCATTGGGAGATCTTTCGGCGCTTTCGACGAAACCACCCTGCAAACGGACGATCGAGCTTCATTCATATCGCGTTCGACTCTCGCTGATCGAGCGAAACCTCCTTCTCTTTCGTCTTTCGAGGGGTGAGCCGCACATCGTCGATCGTTCTGAGGGCAGTTTTGAGGCGCGCTTTGAGGAGGCGATGAAGGGAGCCAAAAAGGAGAAAGAAGAAGAGAAAAGGAGATTTGAAGGAGAAGAAGACGAAGAAGAAGATACATGAAGATATGAGAAACACGAGAAACGAAGATAGAAAGAGAAGGCAGAGGGGGGTAAGGAACGACAGGCGCGCGCGAGGGGTGGTGCAAAGTGGCACACTGAGCATAAAAAGAGGGTCGGCGTGTGGAGGGCTGCTGCAACGGAGAGCGGGGTAAAAGGACGCGAAGGAAGGATAAGGAGCGAGCCCGAGGAGCAGCAGTCCGCGAGAAGCGGCGAGGAGGGAGGACGACGACGGGGGCTGGAGGGGAGGGAAAGATCCGAACGACGGCGAGTCAGTCCATCTGCCCGGTGTTTTGTCCAGGCCCGGGAACGGCGAGGGGGGAGGGAGGGGGCAGCTCGCGGCGGGCGCGCGGGGCGACAAAAACTCACCTAACCCTTCCTTGATTACAATGCCGGCAAAAAGCGAAATACTAACCGCCGCCGCGCCGCATCGCGTCGAGGAGAGGAGAGGAGAGGAGAACAGAGAAGAAGAGAGAGAGAGAGAGAGAGAGAACGGGGAACGCGCGCTCCTAAGAAACTAGACTCGTTTTTGCGCGGCCAAAGAGGCAGCGGAGGAGAGCCGTTCCGTTCGTTCTCCGTGAAGTATCGGACAAAGAACGTGCACCACTAACTTCCCCTGCCTCTGCCCCCTCCGTCCACCCCTCAACGCTCCACGGAACCTTCTTGGTTTCATCGCCCGTGTCCCGGGCGCCTAACCCGCCCCCGTCTACCCCACATCTCTCTCCTCCGTCTTGACCTCTTCGCCCTCCCGTCTTGCTTCCTTCAACCCCTTGCCTACTCCCTCTGCCACATGCGTCTCTCCTTTTCCTTTTCCGCCCCATTATCTCTTTTCGTTCTCCTTTCCCGTCCACCTATATCTCGTACACCTCCCCGGTTATACGCGATCGCCGTCGGTGTTCTCTCCGCGAGAGAACTCGCTCTCGTTTCCGCGCGGTTCGCATCGTACGAATCGATAGCCGATTTCGGTGCCCGATCGCACCGGCGAAACGGGACGGGATTTCAAGCTCGCGAGCTCCTCGGCTCCGAAAGTTTCATGGAAGTTCCCTGACATGTCGCCACTGGCAATCCCTGAGAGCCTCGAGACAAAGTTACAATCAATTAATATGAGATACGGACTAGCTAGCTATAAGGAGAAAATCAACTCTGAATTCCCGAAAAAAGTCGCGTCTGAAGCACGTCTTCTTTAGATCGTGAGGGAACGAGGATATGTACACCTCGCATCAGCGACGCATCAACAATCGTCGGCAATCGTCGGTCGGACGTTAACACGTTGCCAATCGCGCGAATTGCGCCTTACCAGACTTTGGAAACCAGTCTAAACAGTCCCTCCGCTATCATAACAGTTACTGATGTGTTGAGTTTTTCGTAAATTTTATGCAATAACGTATTTCGAGCGAAATTGTTGTAATTCTTGCAACACACGAGTCGTTGTATAATAAAATTTAAAAATAAGTATATTAATATTTCTTCAGAACCATCGAAAGTTTAGATCGATCAACGGTCATTAAAGAAAAGTTGGATCTACTCGATCGGTCGGCGCAACGTGTCAATTAGCTCGCAGGATCCGTTGAACGCGTCGTCGTTAATTGGGGGGGCTAATCCCGCGTGGATCATATATCGTCGCTTGTTCTTCTCGCTTGTCGATAACTTTTCGCGAGCGGCGCAAGAAACGTGCGATAATCCTGCGCAGCCATCGGCCACCGTCTGCCACGAGCATTGCGCGGCTTCTTTCGCCGGAGGAAGACGTAATCGAAATGACAGCGCGAACTCGTGACGAAATTGACACGGTCCATCGCTGTCGAGTCTCCGTTTCTCTCTCTTCCTCTCTGACTTCTTGCTTTCGGGATCTCGGCGATTTACCGCGACCTTGATCGCATATCCAATATTTAGAGGTATTCATAGTCAAATTTTATATTTAAGATCGTCTTAAAGCCAAATCACACTAGTAATTGCTGATTAAATTGAGATTGGCGATTACTTTTCAATCAATTGGAGCAAAACCACCGATTAAGATTAGTGACAGCCATTTAAAAAATGCTTCAGAGAATGTCTTATTTTACAATCGTCAATCGCAATTCAATCGGCAATCGCTAATTTGGCTTTTAGGCCGAGTCTACGATAGATGTAGTAAGTTTTAAGCCGTAAGAAATTGACCAATCACGGTTGAATGTGAATACAATAATCGATTGTGATTGGTCGATTTCTTACGGTTTAAAGCTTACTACGCTTATCGTAGACTCGGCTTTAAGTTTATCTACAGATGTAGCTAATAAAATATGCCACACTACTGTGATCAAAAAGTATCCGAACTTTATTTTTTTAAATTGCGGGAAAACTGTAAATCAAATCTGTTTGCTTTTTTAACTTGATACACATGTCCTTTACATTTGGTGAAAAAATCACGGCGTTCATTCAAGTCGTTTGAGAGTGGCAGTTGTTTATGTCAGTGAAGATTTTTGTGCGCGGCGATTTTTACGATGTTGAAAAATATGGAGCAAAAAATTTGTTGGAAATTTTGCGTTGCAAACGAAATTTCGTTCACAAACGCATTCAAAATGTTGCAAAAAACTTATGGCGATGATTGTTTATCGAAAACAAATACGTTTGAGTGGTTTAAGCTTAAGTGGTGGAACTAGCCGTTTGCGGTCAAAAGTCAAAGTCATGTTCACGGTTTTCTCCGATCATCGCAATGTTGTGCACCGGGAATTTCTTCCAACTGGTCAAAAAGTCAATGGAGAATACTGCTTGTCCGTCATGAGGCGTTTGCATGAAGCAATCCGTAAGAAACGGCCGGAATTGTGGGAAACCAATTCGTGGATTTTGCATCACGACAACGCACCATCGCATGCCTCGACACTTGTGCGTAAATTTCTGACAAAAAACTCAACGAATGTCGCTCCGCAAGCACTGTATTCACTAGACATAGCTCCCTGCGACTTTTTCCTGTTCCTCTTACTGAAAAAACCACTTCGCGGACAGCATTTCAAATCGGAGCGAGGACGTCAAAGAAAAATCGCTGCGTGAACTGAAGGCCATACCGTCTGCCACGTATGAGCGACATTTCCAGGACTGGATCAAACGCTGGCATATATACGTCGCAAGCAATGGGGACTACTTCGAAGGAAACTATCAGAATTTTGACGATTGATTTGTTATTTTGATTTTTAAAAATAAAGTTCGGATACTTCTTAATCACAGTATTATAAAGATATGAATACTACTTTTTTATACCATCTATGCCGCGATGATTTCCGTCGTCGCGGGGAACGCGAGGCGGGAGACCTCGCGCGATGTTTCCATCGTCGTCGTCGGCGCGATTAATCGCGCGTCCTCGAAAGCCGCGAATTCAGCGGAATTATCATAACGGTGTCGCGACAATAATTCCCGCCGCCGCCGTCACTTCGACATCTCCCGCGGCGACAATTCGGTCCCCCCGCGCAGTGGGACGTCGTCACGGCGATTTCCTCTGGAATCCTTTTCTCGTGCCCGCGAGCAATCAGCGCGGCCGGTCGCGCGCACCAAAGTGTGAGGATAATCTCTCTCCCGGTGGTGACGACGACGACGAACGTTGCTGGCGGGCCATTCGAGACGCTTTTCTTTCGCGCTGCGGCCGGACGCGAGAGAGTTTCTCTCTCCGAAACTCTCCGATTTCGATCCGATCGATTGATCGAGTTACACACAGTACAAACGTGGTAAACAAGTTCGCGTTTTTCTCCCCTGCCTCTCTCTCGCCCTCTCTGCGAAATTTCTTTTGTTCCGCGACGCGCCGGCGTCGTCCCCGTCGTCGTCGTCGTTGTGGTCTCGCTTTTGCATTAATCGCGGATCGAACTTTCGTTTTGTCCTGCTTTCCTTTTTTTCCCTTCGCTTTTCGAAGCAGGCGGCGACGACGCGCGTATCCACCTCCCTGCGTGACTCACTCACTCGCTCGCTCACTTTTTGATATTATAATTATACGGGGAACGTATGCGATTAAATCGTGCGCGCGCGATTCCTCCTTCTTGCGCGCATTCGTCGCATCACGCGGACTATGACGGTTATGTGCGCGCATCGGTGCACCCGCAGAATTCGCCTTCTGATTTAGGCTTCACGTCCGTTTCTTTTTCGGAGTCCGACTGTACCGGAGAGAGGGTGGTGGTGGCGGTGAGGGCGGTGGAGGGAACCCCGCGCGTCTAGTCTGGTTCTCCTTGCGAATCGCGCGCGCGCGCGCGTCTCCCGTTTTTCTCCATCTCCATCAAGCGGGTTAATTCCCGACACAATGATCGTAAAACATCATCCAAGGATAGAAAACAATAGTAAAACCCGCCGACGGCGGCGGAGTTGTCGGACGACAACACGGCGCGACTCTCGCGCTGCGCTTTGCACGGTATTCGCGGGGAATTCCTCCGCTCGCGTTCGGAATTCGCGTTCTCTCCCCTTCTCGTCGCCGCCGCCGCAGCGGGACGAAAGAGCTCCGGGTGTGCATCCGATACATGCGAATAATAGCGATGAATATATACGGTGTTGTCAAAACGAAATGAACGAAATTGATATGTTATCCGACAGATTTAAACGCCGTTTCGAAGGGGAAACACCACGCCGAGTGAAAAAGTTGCTAATCTCGTTCGAAACTGTCTTATACGGTGATTTCCACCAAACTCCGATTAATCTAATCGATGATCTAAGTTTACCGCCGGTCAAATCACCCTCAAAAAGCAAGTGGTCAAAAGGTCAAAGGGTCAAAAAGCAAGTGGTCTTGCTCCATCTCATCAATGCAGATAGAAATGATTGATTTTTAGATTTTTTCTTGGGCGACAAGTTTTGGAACGAAAAATTAATGTTAACAATTTTTATTATTATTCATCGATTAGTTTAATCTGGATTAGGTGAGAGTCACCCATAGTCTAATTAACCTCATAGTATCTCTAATTATAATTATCCGATTGTCACTCATAATATCTTTAACGTGATAATCATTTTCGGCTGTAGCTTTGTTTTATTGTTGTACCAAAATAGCGATTTTTTCCCAACAAAAGTAGCGGTATTATCGATCCTCCTCAATTTCGAGCGCGTATCGAAACACTCAGAACCCTTCAGTATACGGCAGAAAATCGGTGGAAAATGGCCGCTCCGTATCATTAGAATCGCAAAATCATACATCGTTGAAATCGCGAAGCAACGGTCACTCGACGACGTCGAGAGCAACGGGAGATCGGCGACGGGGTTCGCTCTTCTCCTCTTTCTTCCTCCTCCTGTCGGCGGGCGCGACAACCCTCTGCTCTCTCTCTCCGCGCACACGGCGGACCGCCGGCGCTTTTTTTCGCGAAAAGCGCCGGACGAGCGCGACCGGTCGCGCACCGTCGCTCACAGGGAACGCGCGAGTTCGCGACGACAACGAGGACGGTGAGGACGACCCGGGTATCTACGCGTCCCACCGGCGGCGGCGGGCACGAGAGCCCCCGGGGGTTCCCAGGGAGCCGTGATGCCACGATGGGATCAGGTTTTTCTCGCCGTCGCGACGCGCCGGCCTCTCCGCCTCCGGGGCTCGCGTTCCCGGCCGACAAAAACGAGCCACCCCGTGCCGAAAAAGTCGTTATGTAAATGCGCCGGCCTAGGCCGCGCCGACGTGCACCGCCGGTCACAGGTATACACACCGGCGTATACAGCGGGGTGAGAGCTGGTACACGACGCGCAACTCGATCGTCCTGTGACGATCGTCAGGTTCGAAGAGGCGGGGACGGGAAACGCGGGTGAAGAAAAAAAGAAGCGGATATTGAAAGCCCGGGTTTCCCCGTGACCGCCGACTCGAGGCGCGAGCTCCTCCTTCGCTTGATGAGTTGTGAAGACGACGCGTTCGGTGAAATTAATTTGGTAATTTGGTCGGATTAATTTGATTGTACGCGACAATGTAGCGGACAGTCGGAGTACTTCAGCGATTCTCTTCGGGAATGAAAGGGCTGGAAATTTAGGGATTGAGCGATTAAAGAAATCCCAGATGTGTGTGTGATAATAATTTTTAATATTTTCATCTAGGATATTCTTTGAAAAATTATAAAGCAAGAACGAGGTAAAAAAAAAGGGAAGCATCCTGTTAATTGTGAATATTTATGAAGCCGGTCAAGTCGCGCGACGTATTTCGCGCATCCTGAGAGTGCGCCTCTAAGCGCACTTGGCGCGCAATCCTCAATTTAGGTCGAGTAAATAAATGCGGGATGGAATTATTAATAAATTCAGTTAATGCGGCGTGAAGTTGATGAGACGAGCGGACGATTGCGCGTGGTTTTATTTTTTAACAAAAGCTCGATCGAAGTGTCGCCGCGCGGATGACAGGCTTCGGTAGGTGATCAACAACGTGTATATCACATACGCGCGGTATTAATAAGGTCATGAAAACGAGAATAAGATGTCAGCCACGGCGATTATAAATAAATTGCGAGCGACAATAATAATGAAAACGGGGCGGAAAGCGGAAATCGACGGTGGTGCAAAAATCGCTCCACGGAATCGTGGAAAACTTTGGTGATTCCACGTCGCAACTCGCGATGACCGAATCCGGTGGAGAAATCCCAGTGACTTTTCACGCGAAAACGGCGACTGGATTTCAAAATGGTTCGAACATACACATTTTTTCTTAATGCAGTTTGGAATGCAGCCGATTGGCCAATGAGAGAACTTATTTTTCGAAAACGAGTTCTAGTAATTTATTGCGTGGATCTTCGTTGACCTAAAGTGAATTCTTAGCGATTGAATACTCTCCGAGAGTCTGAAAACTGTGTTTCGTTTAAATAAACGCAATCCTAATATTGACCGGATGTCATGCGTCCGCGACGATCGCGCGTTCGACCTGTCGAGCGACGACGGGGAGTAGCGCACCGCTGACGCGCTCCTTTCTCTCCCTCCTCATCCGCTCTCCCTCTTCTATCGCCCCGCTGAGCCGCGATCCCGCTGACCCGCGCCACTCCGAGACACAGTGCTTTCACGTAGAGCGTTTTTTCGCGGGTCGCGCGGTTCGCGCCAGAAAAATCTCGCGGAACGAGTCGCCACCCCGCCATCGCCGTCCTCGTCGTCGTCATCGGCGGAGACTTATTCGCGGGCCCGAGAGGAGGCCGCGTGCACGAGCGTGAGACCGGGACCCGGGCTCGTAATAAGACCCGTCGGCCAGTTTTTTTCAACCCTCTCTCTCTCTCTCTCTCTCTCTCTCTCTCTGATTCTCCTTCTCGCTCCTTCTACCTCCGCTCTTTCTTCGGCCTTACCCTGTGCCCTCCTCTCTCTCTCTCTCTCTCTCCTGTCCGCCGACGTCGGCACACCGGTATTAATTTATACGCGGTACGTGTGTGCACGTCGCTTTTTCTCGCAGTTCCTCGAAATTTGCAAGAAACTAGTCGGACATTCAGGCGGCTGGCTCCTCGCCTGGATTCGCGCGATTGTCGTGCCGGCACGACGATGCCGATGGCCGTCTGGAGGGATGACGGTCATGTCCGTCGTGGGAGGGTGATACTAGAGAAGTTGCTATTAGCGACGATATCTTCGTCCAAGAGTATCCCAAATTCCTCTGCTTTAATTGCTAAATCCAGGCATGTGGAATACGTAAGTCGTGCTCGGGGAGAATTCCCATGATATTTGCTAACTGGTTATTCATTTCACGGCTCTTTGTACTCTCTTGAAATTTCTTGGAGGGAAATTTTACTCGGAAAGTAGAGCGGCAGCCGAGTCGAGCGACTTTTCACTCGCACAGAGCGAATTCTCCACTCTGAATCGTCAAGTGATCATTTTCCTCCAGAAACTGAAGAGAGATTCTGACATATCACTGAGAGAAATACTACTAAAATTGTAGCTATTTTCAGCCAACCATATCTTCCTCCGGTTTTAATTCAAAAAATAATTGTAACAATTTGCATATAAGGTTATTATCATGACAATATTATAATAACAGTTACTAAAAAAAATGATTCTCCTGACTATAAATCTTACAATTACAATTACAAATACTAAATATTTTTTTCATAGTGATTCCATCGTCAGCATTGTGGGAAATTTTACTGATTGAAACATTCACTCATATGGAGTCAGAATCCACTTTCAGCTTGAGCGAAACATTCGCTCCTGCGACTTCGAGTGGCAGTATTTTCACTATCGCCTCGAGCGAAAATACTGGCACTTTTCGCTTGTTTTGAGTGAGATTCAACTCCGAGAAATTCAGAAAGCATCCGACGGACTGGCTTCGCTACGTCGGTACTAATTATCGAGCGCGGACGAAGACAGAGACGGAGCTGCGCGATGAGCCAATTGTCACTGTTGCGACACGAAACGTCATTGTCGGTTGCTCGATGGAACGCCGAAGTCGCCGTTAATTGCGCGTGCCGGCATTTCCAAACAAACCTTACTAACGAACGCGCTTTGCAATTCGCAGTGGTGCAGACGTCCGTGCCGCAAAACGAGGCCGAGTTGCAACTGTACAGGGTGATGCAGCGCGCCTCATTGCTGGGGTACTACGACACACTTCTTGAAATGGGTAAGAGTGCGAAGATCGAGGACGTAGCTCACGTTGCGACTTTTAGACAGTACTTTGTCGGTATAATCTTGATATTTCGATTTTGCTCTGAAATACCGAGTTTCACCGTCGATGCGGCTGCGATATCGAATCTCTCCACCTTCTCCTATTTAACTAACGGGATTTCATTATTTCTTTTCCTCCTTTAATGACATTCCTTCAACTGTATTGTATTGCCATGTCAACAGGAGGCGACGACCTGCAGCAGTTGTGCGACGCCGGTGAGGAGGAGTTCCTAGAGATCATGGCACTGGTCGGCATGGCGAGCAAGCCGTTGCACGTCAGGAGGCTTCAGAAAGCCCTGCAAGAGTGGCTCACTAATCCTTGTAAAGTATCACCACCTGCGTGCTACGTCGTAACCCCTGAAAATCTCGGGTCGGTCGGCGCGTATCCTCCTCTTCCTCCTCTTCGAGAATCCTTCTTGAGATCCCGATCGGCCCCATCTCACCCGAAATTCGATCATTCGCGCGTCCCCCGAGAATCATACGATTATGTGTGAAGGAATTCTGTGTCTCACAGCGATGTTCCAAGCGCCGGTGGTGCCGACGAACGCCGCCGCCAAGAGTCCGGCCGCCACCGTGAGTTTCGCGTGCGCAAGTCCGCGGCCGCAGATGCAGAATCTGCCGGCGGGCTTCACCGCGACCTCGCAGACGTCGTTGACGCCGTACGTATCGACGCCCCACGTGCCGCTCACGCCGTTGCCCTGCCGAAGCTCCAGCCCGGTCGTGCCGGCGGTCACCAGCGTGTCAACACCGGCGCCCTCGACGACTTTCCGCCAGAGCCCGAGCCCGAACACACCCTTACCCTACACCACTTCGCACAGTCCCAGCGTGCTGCAGGTAATGGAAGCGAGACGATCAGTCAGGAAGAAACCGGCGAGATTACCTACGACGACCCCATTTCAGGTGGGGACGTGCGAGTCCTCGTGCGGTAGCGGCACGACGCCGAGCCCGAGCGGCGGAGGCGGCGGTGGCGCACCTGCGAGCCCGACACAACCGACGCCGGCCCTTCTGCAGACGCAGGTGCAGCGGCTCGCCGAAGCCGCGGAGAGGCTCGTCGCTACCATAAGGCCCATGGATCCCAAGCCGCACAATGCGAAGAAAAAATTCTGCAGGAACTTGGAGGTGAGTCGTTAATTTCAAAGCGAGACGTCGGCCGTCGGACGTGTCTGAAATACGGGGCAGACCTCGAGGACTGTGTGAGCGACCACCGCTTTTAATTGCGTTCCTTAATAGGAGGCAAAACGACACGCGTCACTTGTACGTCGTTAATTAATAATTGACGGAGATGAATTTGTGACCAGTCGCTCGATCGAAATACATTTCCTGCGGGATTCCTCCGGTCGTAAACTTCAGAATACTTGAGATGAAAACGATCTGTGGAAGCCTGCGAAGTTCCACCTAGCTGCCTTGCATCCAAATCCTTACGCTTGGGTCCCCGGCGAGACTATCGCCGCCAAATTGGAATTTTGCTCGCCCGATTCTCAGGCACAGTTCTTGAAACTTTCCTTCCGAGTGAGACATTCTAAAGCACAGCGAACTGCACTTGGGACGCATTACAGATGGTAATGACGATGTCCGACAGTGACCCGCGCAAAATGGACGAGATCCGGAAGTACGCGGCAATTTACGGCAGATTCGATTGCAAGAGGAAGCCGGAGAAGCCTCTCACGTTGCACGAGGTGTCCGTGAACGAAGCGGCAGCGCAGATCTGCAGATTTATGCCTGCCCTCCTCACCAGGAGAGACGAGCTGTTCCCGTTGGCGCGTCGTGTCGTTAGGGATTCCGGCTATCATTACTCCAGGAATCAATAGTAAGTACGCCGGCTTGGACATACGACGATATCGTTGCGATGTTACGCGCCACATGCAACGACGTTGTCGTTGTTACGCGTTACATTTTTCTCAGTAACGATTCGAAAACGGCGCTATTTCAGCGCAAGATATTTTCCCCGACAACTAACTGGATTCCACCGATTTGCATTTCAGCTTGTCGGTACCGCGAACGCGCGAAAACGGCGAGGAGACCGACGGTGAACGCTCGAAACGCCAGAAGCTCGAGCTGGAGGGTGAGGGTGAGGAAGCGACGCAGGTTAGATCGCCCCAGCCACAGAAATAGATCCGCTCATAAATCGCACTGATCTGGCCGCGCGCTCGCATGGTCGCTAATCACTAACTACACGCCCGCCATGCATTAACCACCTGCACTCGCGATCGTGAAAACTGCGCGAAAACAGAGAACGGACGGAAAAGGTCAAGTATAGTTGCTTGCAAATGCACGGTGTGTGCACGGCTTGACGAAAGTATTGCTCAAGAGTTGAGTCAAGATTCACGTTCGGTCCTCGCTGCTTGTCAATCCGCCTTGCGTCATTCTGTAAAATCACGAGGAACGATACTACGTCTTATTCACTCTATCCTGTAGATTCCAGATAATTTCGTTTGCTATTTCTACGAATGCAATTTAAAAATTAATATTTCCAATTGAAGACGAATCTTTCACGCTTTTCTCTTGCTCTTGCACGTGTTATTGCCGAATCGTTAATTCGCACATCGCGAATGAACACTGAATTGGCAGAGTATGAAGTTAGAACAAGCATGAGAGTTTCTGTAGAAAGTAGATATGGAGTTTTTTCTCCCAAAAATTGCATGTTTTCCGACACAGCGATGGAAACGTTCTTTCGATCGTTCCACTGTTGACTTGTTCGATACGACTTGCTCGGACTCTACGCTTCGCGCCTGGTATCCCAAGTCGTGTTTGATTTTATCAAACTGTTTGTATGTTCATTTGAATCTGCTGCTCCGTTAACTAACTCTCTTTCTCTTCTTCCTTTCTCCCACGCGCATCCGGTTTGCCATTTTTACTCTCTGTAGCAGTTCACCGTTTCAGGAGGAATTGGACCTCCGCTGTTCCGGCACGGACATTAATAATTCCATCACGAGAAGACACAGATCATCCAGGTGATTATTCTCATCCACCGAAACTAAATTTTCAATTACGAAGATTTAATAGCTACCGTTCAAGATTTATTCGACGATATTATACAGTTAACGGGTGATAAAATTAATTTAGAGATACATCAGTTTATTGATTTCTTGATTTGTTTATTCTCTCTCTCTCTCTCTCAACGGGAAAGGAAATCCTATGTTTAATATTGGAAAAAAAAACGTATTATATCATATATATATATATATATATATATATATGTACGTGTGTGTGTATAAATATAAACATATATACAAAAATTAATATTAATATTATATTATAATCAGTTTATGACATATATTTATATTAGTGCATTATTATTATCGTACCGGATGAGTGCATATTGATGTTCAAATAAGCTCAATGTTTCAGTCCAGTCTGGAGGAAGAAGAGTAACAACGGCATGTTTAGCGCCAGCGTGGAAGAGATCAGCGACTCGGACAGCCAGTTTTCGTTCTCCAACGAGGAGTCTTCGTCTATGCACGTAAGCTATAAATCTAAAACAATCTATCACGCGTCGTTTGTATTTTCACATCGGAGGACGAGCGGCTCATCGGGCTCGTGTCTGTTTTAGGATACGAACGAGGCGGAGGCCGATAACACCGACAAGGAAGGTGATTTCAATCTAAAGGTGAGCATCGAGCGAATCTGTATACGTTCTTCGTTACATCTTTAATTTTATATCATTTTCATCGTCGTTTCTTAGACACATTAGAACCGTTTGTAAAAAAAAAGTACTGAACTTGCGTATCGAGCAGGTTTTTCATCCGGACAAACAACGCAGTCCCCGGTGTTTTCTTTCCTTTTTTATCGCCGTTGAATAATGCATGATCTCCGCGAAGAAACTCGTAAAGTCACGAACCTGTACACGCTCGTTTGCGACATAATAGGAAAAATAGTGATGACGAAGACAGCAGATATTTACCAATGGCACTTAACGGCGGGTGAATGATTGCGTTGCGCAGGTAATAGCCTCGCGTGGAGACAACATAATCGCCGTAGCGAATCCCGCGCTAATGGAATGCAGTCATCCTATCAAGGAGGAACCGGCGGACGAAAAACCTACACTGTGATATTATTGCTTAGCGTTTACCGCCACCATTGACGTTACGTCGACGTGAAGGTGCGCCCCTTTCGTCGTCGTCGTCGTTATCGCGATCGTTTGAACAAAACATCCTTATCTTTTAGTACCGAGCACAAGAACACGCGCGGCAGCGGCTGAGAATAAGCGGACGAGACTTATTCGTTAGGATCGTTATAAAGTTTTGAGGAGTGGATCTCGCTCTCTCACCTTTTGTTCGTGCCAGAAATATTTGCGTCTAGAGAGAGAGAGAGAGAGAGAGAGAGAGAGAGAGAGACATACCAGACGCTGCCTGTTATCTAGTTCTAGAGATACGGATCGAGATACAACCACACGATATTGTTTAGCGATTACGAGCATTTTTAGGAAACAATAGAGAATAAAAGCACATCGTTTAAATCAAAAAGGATCGTCGACTGAAGTACGTATAGTATTACAAAGTGTATATCGTAAACCGATGTAAATACAAGAGTCTTTTTATGCGTCATCGTGTACGGCTTTGATTTTACATACATCTCATTTGAATTGTAAAAATATTACTTCCTATGTTTGCATATTTAATTGTGCACATCTTGCATATAAAAGATGAAACGATCACCTCCCTTAATCACAAGAAACATTCAGGAAAAATTCAGCGAGTTATAACTTGTAACGAGTGTAAAAATATAATAATGATGGTGGACACTAATTAACAGTAACATAACATCAACGTCATAATTCAACGTTATAACATCAATATTCGCCCTCAATAATATAAATATAAGATAACGTGTGTGTTATCTAACGCTTACGTTGAGTGGAAAATTATAACGTTGATGTTACTGATGGTTAGTGTTTACTAGTAAGATGATCCTAAAAATATCTTACAGCTCAAAGTCTTCAATTTTTAGCTCTCGGATATAAAGTAAAATTTTATACGAAAAGATATACGAGTATAAAACTAAATCTGATCGAATGTAAAAACAAATTGTATTAAAATTGATTGAATTATACTTCGTAAACTAAAAATCACACGCAAATGGTGTTTACTATCATTTGAAAGTGTGGACTTTTCCCTTTAATTTGCGAACGCGACCAATGGCTGCGTTCAGCGGAACAAAGGAATTAGTAAATAGTTAGTGATTTAATTTTTATTTTTAGGTTACTAGATATACTAGAAATTAGCCAATCAGAACGTAGCTTTTCTAGTATATTATTAGACCTATTAAGGAAACAGGGATCTTCTGACACGAGCTTTTAAGTTCGTATCAACCTATGGATTAGGATTGAGATTGAATTAAAATTTGACGAATCAGAACAAAGTAGACTAAATTTGAATTAAACTTGCTCTGATTGCTCATATTTCAATCTAATCTCAATCCTAGTGTGATATGGGCCTTAGATCCTTAAATTTAGATCAATTACGTTAACGGATTATCAACTCAATCGTTTTATGAACGCAAATGATATTACAATCTGACCATGAAATAAGGTTGGTATTTCGTGCGTCGTACGATGTACATTGTTGGGTATGCTGTGGTCGTTGAATGTAGAATTTCAAGGGTCCCTAAATTTTTTCTAGACACACTGGAAATTCTCTATCTGACCGCCAATCGGTACATCCGACGAACTCGACGTACGACGTATCCAGCCTAATACATCTGATTAGTGTATATTTTGAAATCTAAAAGTATATGCTAATCAGATACAAAGACAGTGTAGTACTAAATGTTTGCGTTCCAAAAACATAACGGTTGTGCAACGGTTGAGTAATTTCTCAACGTAATTGATCTAAAGGTAGGGATCTAATAGTAAAGACCAATAATCAACGGCCACGTTCAGCAGAACGTTTAATTTGCAACTGTTGGAAGTTTTCCGAGCTGAGATGGGATTATTCTTTTAGATGTACAGAAATAATCCAATGTCAGCACAGGAAACTTCCAACAGTTGCAAACTAAACGTTCTGCTGAACCCGGCCTTTGACTCGCTCACTGAACGCTTGTGCTTTTTGAACGCAACAAATGTACGAGGTCTGGCTATTAAATAACGAGACTGCTTATGAAAGAGTTTTATTTTAAAAATTATTCTACAATCGAATGCTCCCCTTCAATGTACTCCCCTCCCCTCGCCACACACCGTTCCATTCGTTTTTTCCATTGGTCAAAGCAATGCTGGAAGTCTTCTTTTGTAAGTGTATTTAGGAGCTCCGCCGATTTTCGCTTCACCTCTTCCATCGACTCGAACCGGGTTCCTTTTAAGACAGACTTGATCTTTGGAAACAGGAAAAAGTCACAGGGTGCTAAATCAGGCGAGTACGGCGCGTGTTCGAGCACTGGAGTGCCTCTAGCGGCTAAATAACGCTTCACAGACAGCGCGTTATGGGCAAGTGCATTGTCCTGGTGCAAGATCCACGACTTGTTTTTCCACAACTCCGGCCGTTTCTTACGAACTCGCTCTCGCAGTGTTGCCAAAACTTTCAAATAGTAAGTTTGGTTTACAGTTTGACTCTCTGGAACCCATTCAGTCATCACGATGCCGTTGATGTCGAAAAAAACGATTAGCATGGCTTTAAATTTTGATTTCGACATCTTTTCGTTCTTGGGGATGCAGGAGTTTTCCAGTGCATGGATTGCCGCTTAGTTTCAACATCGTATTGGAATATCCAGGTTTCATCGCAAGTGATGATGTTTTCCATCAATTCAGACTCTTCATCTAACCTCTCAAGAAAATCTGAGCAGATCTGACGGACAAACTTTTGGTCAGGGGTCAAATTTTTTGGGACCAACTTCGCACAGACTTTCTTCATGTTCAATTCGTCATGTAAAATTTTTCTGACAGTTTCTTTATCGGCATTTACAGTCTCAGCAATCATCCTAATGCTCATACGACGATCTCCGCGCACAATTTCATTGATTTTGGTCACTGTTTGCGGAGTTTAAACAGAGACAGGTCGACCTGGACGTTAGTCATCTTCGGTGTTCTCTCAGCCTTCAGAAAACCGTTTATACCATTCGAAAACACGCGCACGAGATAGAGAATTCTCACCATAGGCCTCTTTCAACAAGTTATAGCACTCAGTCGGAGTTTTTTTTAATTTAACGAGAAATTTCATATTGATCTGTTGCTCGTGTTTTTCGTCACACATTGTTATCGGCACGAGAAAAAAACACGTTCGTTTCTAACCTCTATAGAAAAAATACTACTACAGCGACAAAAACGAGTTTTCGTACTGGAATAGTAGACACTTCCACCTATCTAACACTGCATTCGTTTCCCCCCCCTTCCCTCTAGGACGACTTCTGCGCGCGCAGTCTCGTTATTTAATAGCCAGATCTCGTATTTGTCGTTTTAGAAAGCAAAATAACTGATGGTGATGGAGACGAGCCTTAAGGTCGTCTCAGCCATGATTGAGAAACAGAAACAGTATTAGAGAGTAGCAGAGAATCAACGTAAAACCGCGCTTTTCGACGGCTTCCATGGCGGCTGTGTAACCTGATATCATGATGACTTGTGCAACCAAAAATTACAATTTGTGATGAACAAACGTTCTAATCACTAGACGGATTCGCATTCAACGCAATATCAGATCGAGATTCAGTGAGAATTATCATAGCAGATGCGATCGTCGAGTGATATCTCGGCGGATAGATAACGTATGTCCATATTTATACCTATTTCGGCATATTAATGAAAGTGGGACATCGTAGTTCCTACGGGCAGTATCTCTTGCGGTGCATTGTTGTCAATATCCAGATTGGTTGAAGCAACAAAATAAATCCCAGTCTCTTGTGAATTTCACACTATTCGGAGGTCAGCTGTAAGTTTTGAACGAAAGTACTCGAAATGTTGCACAAAGCAGTAGCAGTAAATGGTATACAACAAAAATTACAGAATATATAATGTTACGTTGTCGACAAGATATTCGTTGAAGTAACGGTATATTTGCGTGCCAGCTGAATGATTCATCTTCCAAACTTAACCTAAATTTCGTTTGAACAAGTGAGTGAGATAAGCGATAAAAAATTATTTATATTTAATTGCAAGACCTGTAATTCATTATAAATATTTCAGCAATGGATAGCTCGGACGAGGAATTGTTTGAGGTAATGCCAAGCACTAGCACTTCGTTAATGAATATTGCAAGCGATGCAACAAGTTCCAAGATTAAAATCAGAAACTTATCAGTATGTCTTACACGTATAGAGGTAAGTCCTCCGATAAATGAACCAACAATTAACCGACCTAAGCTTAAGAAAAATCGTCAACGGTGGAGACACGGAACATTATATAGAAAGAAGAAACAACTTAAAACTAAAAAATCTCAGAAATCTTCAAGTCATGAAGCATCCAAAGAGATTGAATCAACAGTTGAGTCTGTGCCATCACAAAATAATATAGACAGTCACATATTTATGAATAAACAAGATGAAGAAAGCAAGAGGAAATTGAGTAGTGATCTTCAGCAGAACAACCATGATGATGAACAGACATGTAATATGTCTTCGGCGTCGGCAAGTGAGGCACTGGATATTCAGGATTCATCCTTTAATGATTTATATGCATCAGCGCGTACTTTGCCATACGATTGGACCAGAAAGAAGATTTCGGATAAGAATGAACAGGATGTAATAACAAATGTTAATTTTCTGCCATCATCTAATATAGGGCAGAATAATATAAAGCAAGTTTCGTGCAGTTATGAAACCAATGATCCGTCTGAATGCACTTCGGGTCAGGATGAAGCAAAGTCTAAGAAGAAATCTATCTTGTCTAGAAGAATTTCTACCGGTTATGATAAAACATTGGATGACCTTCTCTTCAGGATAGACTCTTTCCGAGAAAAATTGGCCATGTGTAAGCCGATGAGGAAAAGGGGCCTATCTAGCGACAAATCTTCTGACGATATGCCTATTCAACCGAAGAAAAGGAAGAGATATATGATTTTGTCGGATGATGACGAAGACACACCTGCAAATGAGGATACGCAATTGATTAATCATGATGGTCCAAGTTGTTCTCGCTCGTCTCATGAAACGGCGGGTCAAGAAAATGCGAGTCAAGAAAAATTGATAAACATATGTCGCAAAATGCAAGTCTCTCTAACGAAACTGGAAGATTCGAACGATGCGGACGTCTCCAGATGGTTCCAAAGCAAAAGTCATTACTTGCTGTCGCGAAGCAGTTCGCCGATAAACGAAATGGAAGAATTGTGGTCGAACGTAGTAGCCCTCGACAATGAGGAAGCATCGACAAACGCGAATTCATCGGATATTGATTGTCCCGTAACATCACAACATCATGCGGCCGGCAATGTATACGGAGAACGTCGGGAGAGCCGGTTGCTTCTGATGGATGACAGTGACTCCTCGACAGCGGAAAACACTCGCGAAGCTTTACCGGTCCTTTTGCCGAGATCGTCTAACGCCCGTGCCAAGAAATACGATCCGGATAAACTGGACATTGCGTTGAAATCCTGCTTGAATTTATGGAAGAACAGACTGTTCAGGAAGCCTAGGGTTCTGTTGCTAAGATTGGAGATACTATGCAGTCCACCCGAAGATGGTGTATATTCAGCGAACGAGATCGAACGTTTAACACGCAATTACATACAATTCGTGACTAGCACCGGCTCCGTGTCTCGCAGATCGTCGTTGTACAAATTAACGAGCTCAAGAAGACAAGAGAATTTGGACAAAGGAAGAAGTATCGCTGACAGCGAAGTGAACAATGTAAACGCTACCGCATCCTCATCTACGATATGGTGTGTTCAGGACACGTCCCTTGATGATAGTCATCAAATGTCAGAGAAATGTCCATCGAAAGGTATGACTCTCAATCTTGTCTCTTCTGCTCATGGTAGTGTAGAAGCAATCGCGTAATTTTGTTGAAGGATGATTTCGAACGAAGAATTCAGTACTTTTGTGTATTAATACACAGGGTGTGATTCGGAATAACCACTTGTTCTTCAAAAAATTATATTCCTTACTGGATTCTGAAACGACTTTCCTTCTTCCAAAATTTTGTCCAGAGCTTGGTTTTTGATTTATAGAAAGAATAGTTGTACATAACGACGTAGCTTACCGTCAAACACAGGCGCTTATGTAAGACGCTTGTAATCATTTCCAAGTTAAACAAAATTACCTTATTTGAAGTATGTGAATAAGAGTGTGAGTAAGAGACAAAGAGAGAGAGAGAGAGAGAGGACGCATTTGTATATGTGTGTATGTGTAGCGATCAACTGTTCACACACAGATTTCCCACGTAAGTTCTCGCGTCTAACGGTGATTTCGGCCTTGCTTACTTCCTGTATCGGATCCGTAAGTATTTCTACTATTTACTATTTCTTTTTATAATTTATAAACTAAGCTTCGGACAAAGTTTTGGAAGACAAAAAGTCGGCTCACAAAACCTGTGTCAGGAACGTGTGTTTTGAAGGACAAGTAGTTCTGAATTACCCTGTATATAAAAGTATATAAAGGTAATAAAAATAATAGTGATAAGAGTTACTAGAAGTAACGAAAACAACATTTATCATGTATTGAGATACATGCGAATATTTTGTATTCGATTCTTATATTTTTTCTTTACTTCAATTTTCTAATTTGCTTTCAAATTATTATAGCAATTAGTGGTAATTAATTACATAAGGTGTTTTCTATCTAAAGTTCTAATTTTTTTTTTTTTACAGGTAATCAAACATCGGCAGATGAGAGCCATGCCGTTAGTGGAAACATACCGTTTGTGAATCCCTTGAAGCTTACCCTGAAGAAAAAATTCAGTTCGACTAACGAGGATATTTCCTCATCGAGTAGGCTAAAAATTTGGCAGAAATCATTCTGTTCGCAGAAAAGGCCGGAGAAAGCAGATGCCGGTAGCCAAACCACTTCGGCGCAATCGAAACCACCATCCGCTACGTCGAACTCTGCGACGAGCTCGACAGATATAGAACGTGAGGGAGCAACTGTTTCCAATATATTGGATCCCACATTTGAGTCTTCCAACAATGATAACTCATCGGTCGCAATCTCCATAGAGTCCGTCCTACCGAAGAATCCATCACCCATCGCGAATTCTTGTCGCAGCATTGAGGAAACCGTACGTAAGAATCTATTTATTCAATCCAAAGATAGCATTGCCACCAAAAGCTCCAGCGACAAGGACATTACACCGGAGAACATGTTGAATTCCTCACCCATATCTCGTAAGGAAATATCAGAAACGGATTCAGAACTCCCGATGTCGTCTGAGAAGACAAGGATCGATAAAATGAGATCACCAACGAAGTCACCAACAAAGTCACCAACAAAGTCACCAACGAAGTCACCAACAAAGTCACCAACGAAGTCACCAACAAAGCCACCAACAAAGTCACTGATGAAGTCATCGACGAAGTCATCGACAAAGTCATCAGCAAAGTTACTAACGAAGTCGCTGATGGATTTATCGACGGAATTACTGAAATTGCCGACGACGTCGTCCAACCGCTCCTCGTCTCGTACAGTCTCGTCGAGCGAGAGGAAATATTATAAAAAGTACGTCTGCGTCGTATGCAAGTCATCTTACAGTGATTATCGTATGATGCGACAGCACATACAGATCGGTAACTGTACGAAGAATCTGTTTACAACCTTGAGCCAACACTATGTGAAGAAATACGCTAAATCCAATCCCCAAGGATCTGAGCGGTCCTCTTCCGACAACGACTCGCTCTTGTCGACGACGAACCGAAGGATCGTCAGCAAGCAGCTGTTGACGCCGCAGCCGAAATCCAATAGCGATAGAAACAAGCTGTACACCAAATCGAAGTCCATAGATCTGGGCAAGTACGGCGGAAACCACATCAACATACGCACCTTGCAGAAGAAGATAGAGGCGACGCGCTGCCCGTCGAACAAGGATCAGCAGTCCATGCGCGCGGATCCGCCGAGGAAGAACGACGCGGCGTCTCCTTCGCGTCTCGAGGAGTTGGCACCCTCGCAACTCGAATCGACGCAGCCGGCCGTTGTCTGCGAGTGTCACCGGGACGAGACGGTCTACGGTGACTGCGTTCAGATCGAGGTGGTGTTGCTGTGCACCGTTTGCCAGACGTTGTTCCGGCGCAACGATTGCTTCGAGGCGCACCTCAAGCGCCCGGAGAACGCGGCCTGCGCTAAGAATAATCGCAGGCGTGACGCGCCCGCACGGGCGTCCAGGTTGTTCTGCGGCTACTGCCGGATAATGTTCACCTCCCTGCAAAAGACGATGCGCCACTTGACGACCCACGCGCGGCTGGATCGCGACGGCAGGGTGAACTTCCGCTGCAACATCTGCAGGGTGATCTTCTACGGATTCGGGATACTGTTCATGTCGCACGTGCGCATCCACGCCAGCAAGCCGTGCTACTTCGCCAGCCGGCTGTCGTTCCCGCTACCTTCCAACGTCGGCCCACGGCTCGTCGAGCTGTCCAGCAAAGAGATCTACCTGTTGGTGGCGGACCAGGTGTGTCGGAAGTGCAAGACTCCCTTCACCACGGAGCTGGCCTTGAAGTCGCACTCAGCTATCTGCCGTGGCGACGCCCTCAGGTCATCGAAGGAAAATAAGAGAACGTCCTCCCCCAGATGCAAGACAAGGACGCCGGTGTTGCTGATATGCGGATTCTGCAACGAGAAGTTCAGCAACGAGGGCCTCTTTAACCTGCACTCGTTGGAGCACCAGCAGAATCAGGAGTCCCACTACGTCGTCGTGAACGTCACCGCCGGTAGCAAGGCCTATATTTGCAAGGTGTGCGCGACAGTGTGCAGGTCGTTGCAGAGGTTCGAGGATCACTGGTTAGTACACAGGACTCTGCGCGAGGACTACGCGTGCGGCTGCTGCGACGAGCACTTTGACAATATCGACCTGTTTCAAGAACACGCCGCCACGCGGCACGCAAGCAACGATGAGAATCAGCAGAGGCCGGTCTACTGTAGGATTAATTATCGGGATGCCCGTGAGGATCACAACTTCAAGACGAATCTGCTCGCCGTGATGGGCAGCGACGATATACCTTGCATGAAATTGAGCCGCTTCGACAAGAAAGAGTCCGCCGTGTTCACCGTTTCCCGCGACTCGGACGACTCGGCGGAGGGGCGAACCTTGCCGCCGTCGGCAGTCGAGGAAACGGTGCCCTGTGCCGAGACCGCCTCGCAGGAGCAAGTTGTTACCGCGCAAGGGAGCGCCGAGACCGTCGCGGAGGATCGGCTGAGGAACGACGCCAAGAACGTCGAGAGTGCGAAGGACCTCGTGGAGATCGACATGACGCTTATGATAGAAGAGTTGTCGGAGAACGAGAACGGTTCGACGTCGCGGGAAGTCGGGAAGGAGAGCGACGGCACGTCGTCCGATAAATGTGAGGACGCGCAGAGGAACGTCATCGTGTACGGCGGGGAACGACAGCTCGGCGAACCAGCAAGGGACGACTCCGCTTCTACGGGGAATTCCGGCGATGCGAGCGGGGATTCTGGATCCGGCGGTAACCAGCACACTCCTCACGCCAATTCGTTGTTACGCGCGGTGCGTAAACCCACGAAGGCGGAACCGAGCGAGCAACCCGCCGACGACAAGAACGCCAACGCCGAGAACTCAACGGACGCGACTGGCCGCGTCACAGCTCAGTCCACTTCCACGAAAGTATTACCTGCGAACGTCATGACCTCCGTGCCCGCCAAGTTCCTGCGCGTCAAGTCTCTGGTAGAGCTTAACACGCTTTCCAGCAAGAAGTCTCCGATCGTCTATAAATGTGGCTCGTCCGGCTGCGACCAGTCGTTCAAAAGCCCGCAGGAACTGTCGAAACATACGTTGGCGCAGCACCGCAATCCCGAGCCGCAGTTACCTGTGCAGCAGCAAGGACAGCCCTCGTCGTCCAACGTGCCGCTTGCGTGGCCGATAAAGCCGACGTTCAATCCTTCGATGTACGTGCCCATGTTGAACTTGCAACCGGTGACCAATAATAATCGTCCGAAATTGCCGAATGTGACCAACGACGTGTCGCTGCCGATCTGTACGAGCGCTCCACCATCAAGTTCCACCACGTCCAAGACGTACCAGGTGGTCGGAATAAAGACACTGCACACGATCAGATTCCCGGCAACGACGAACCAGACCAAGACCCAACAGCAGCAGCAGCAGCAACAGCAGCAGCGGCGGAATCAGCTGCTTCAACAGCTGTGGCATCAGCAACGGCAGCAGCATCAGCTGCAGCAGCAACTGCAACAACAGCTGCAACCGCAGCAGCAAGTTCAACCGCAGCAGCAGCAAGTTCAACCGCAGCAGCAGCAACTTCAGCCGCAGCAGCGGCAACTTCAGCCGCAGCAGCGACAACTTCAGCCGCAGCAGCGGCAACTTCAGCCGCAGCAGCAGCAACTTCAGCCGCAGCAGCAGCCGCAGCAACTGCTGCAACCGCAGCAGGTGCTGCAGCAGCGGCAGCTACAGCTGCAACAGCACCAGCTGCAGCAGAAGCAGCAACAATACGGCATCGTGTTGTCGCAGAACACCACTGCGACATCTTCGGCCGCTACTTTCACTCAGCAGACGGCGCAGAAACCGACGGCGTTCCATCGAAACCTTCCGGCTCGAGTCGCTACGCCGATACTAACCGGCCGGTTGACTCAGCCTTTACAGCAGAGCGGTAGTACGGTAGCGGTGATGCCGATGGTGCAGAACACCTACATGCAGCAGCAGAAGGTACCGACTTACGTCGTCCTCAATCAGCAACCGTCGCAGCAATCGATTTTCCCGCCCATTACCACCGCGAGCATCCAGCAGCAACAACTGTCGCAGCAACAACAACAGCAACAGCAGCAACAATCGCAGCCGCCGAATATCGGCGGTGCGATAATGTGCGACACTTTCGTGCCCGTGCAGCAGTCCACCAACGGCGAGAACAACAACGTGCCTTATCGACTGATGCATACCCACACGATCATGAACAACCCGACGGGGCACGTGGCGACGACGACATCCGGGGCTAATATCGCGATGCAGGGCATGTACATGATGCAAGTAGCGAAGAATCCCGACCGCTACGCCTGCCTCTACTGTGAGGGTTTCGTGTGCAACAGCAAGCAGGAATTCATGCTGCACGAGCGCTCGCCGAAGCACGAGGCTCGCATCAATTGGACGTAACATTCGGCCGGCGTCACGAAGAAGACCAGGACGGTGACTGTCGTCAAATTTGCGATTCAGGAGAGAAAGTGATGGATAAGATCAATCGACGACCGACGGGAATAGACAATATCGATGTTCAACGCTGTAGACACCGCGTGTGTCCATCGTGTGTGCTTTGAGGTAAAGTCAGACTGGTCGAACGAGTCTCTCAGCATGCCGTCTTGCAAGCCGTGTAAAAAATCTTGATTGAATTGGCAAATGGTTGCGTGCGATATTGGTGGACGAGCTCTGTAAAAGCGGCCTTCGATTCGCCATTCGACAGCCAATGACGTCGAGTGTCCTGGCACCGTCACCACAGAACCCGTCCGCTGTATCATATATTGGCCCGCATCGATCGTGTGCCAGTTTTCTTCAATTAATTACTCGAGATTTTCCCCGTGGTTTGCAAATTGCTAGAGGACTATTTCGTTCAGCTTGTCTCTGCTGATCTACAAGCGCACGACAGATATCGCATCAGACACCCTACATAAACAAGACTCTCACGGTTGTGCAGATGAAGCAGAACCGACCGCGAAATATTGCCGGTACGAACTTTTAGCTGTAAAACCGGTCGTTTTCAACGATCGCCAAAATATCGCATAAATCTCGACCAGTTTCAACAGTATTTTTCTATCCGTTCGGTTCTTTTAGTACCACAGAAGTGATGCTCGTGAGTACTTCCGATGCTTTTTAATGAGATATTTTCGACTGCGATCTGTTAGATTACCCGGAATTTGGTGAAAGTTAACCTGAGTATCGATAACGCGATCAGTGAAGTCATTCGACAAGTATTTTCCAGTCGAATTAACGATACGGTGATGTTCATTATATGCGTATTCCTACGTCCTTATTCCGTTAAAAAAGAGATCCTGATTTCGAATGTCGGGAGTGATCGAGACAAGTTTTCGTGAGCTTCCAGTCCGCATGTGGCACACGTGCTTGAGTTCACGATGATCCTTCGCATCGACGTTCTCGTTCGAATTAGGTATTCCGAATTAGAAATTGACGAATTAAGAATTACTGCGTTCAGCAAAAGTCAACTCTCGACGATTATCGTTCCTGAATCTTACATTCTTCGCTTCGTTTACTTGTAGGTTTTCGCAACAGTATATTTCAATGCCAAACGATAATCGCTGAGCGTTGACTTTTCTGCCAAACGCCAAAATGAATAATTTTCGATCTTCTGCCGTCATACTCGTCTCGTTAAGATATAGATGCTGTCCTATTTTTTATACGAGTAATTATCTGTCTTTTCAATGAAATACTCTTACACCCTTACTCCGTTCGTACTCTTGCTTCGTGGATATTCTCTGTCGCGGCATTGATTTCGTTACATACGATATCATGAAGCCTGGACATTTATCATTCGGAACCAGCGAACTTCCTTCACGCAGAGATATCGTACTATGTTTGTCTATCTAATTCCTCGCACCGATGATCCTAAAAAAACCGAATAAATGAGGTCGTGAGACCAAATATAAACATTACATTGCAATTTAATCGGGATGGTGTGATGGTCTTTTATTTTCCTCTATTTATTAGAGTTTAGTCATGCGATTAATATTGTTATGATTATACTGTTACAATTACAATTTTACGAGGTCTGTTTATACCGCTAATAGTAAAATAAATAATAGAAATTACATTTATACAGAGGTAATTTTAGTCATTTTATAAATTATAAAAAAAAAGTTACAGTACAGCAACCCGGTAGTGATCGAAGTGCTATTCCACAGATACGAAAGTTAGATTTTTGCATTTTTATGTTTGAGCATAGTAAACTGCACTTACGAGCGATAATTTATTAACAATTGTATTCAAACGGAAGCGTTGATAAAATCGACACAGAGAATAGGATGTAACGATCACTATTAAAGTTCATAATAATATAATTTTCAAAGTTATTTAAGACAGCCTCGTATTATTTTAGGAGGTATAAAAATAAAACCACACGTTATCGATAGTTATTATTTGTATATATTATAATATTATCTCATTCAATAATATTTATAGCCTTTTTAATTACGTAAGTGATTTTGGATAAACACTTAATAATTTACGGAAATATCTTCCAGTTTTAATTTATAAGTGAATTTAGCTTCAGTAACTGTGTGTTGGTTACAAATTGTTAGAATATTTAATATGGTTAACTAGAAAGTGAACCGAATCTTCATGATTATTAAATGCATATTATTACACTCGGAACGTTTGAATCGAAAATCTAGTAACGATTCCATATATTATCTCTCTTTTTAACGATAAGTGGTCGGTATAATCTAATCTTAAGACGATCTTAATCCTGAAAGTTTTCATTTTCTGGTTTTTTATGAACTATTCAATTTATTACCACAATAGAAACCCAAGAGCAGCACGAAGTGGTTGGCTAACAATTGCCCAACGTTTGGCCAATGTTGGGCAATGATTAGCCAGCCAATACGTGCTGCTCGGGAAATCGGTTATCTTATTGGGTCAGGCTGAAAATAATAATAATCATATGGATCTTTCTCCTGACGATAGAAGAATAGAAATGTAGTATAACATAAAACGTGTAAGTGGAGATAAAGGAAAGAAAACGTGTGTAAGCCTCGTAATAAATTTAATATGTTATTACCAGGATTAGATATAACATCAGATTGCGTGCATACCGCCTTTTATGAAGTTATTATATGCAGTTATTATACGGAACATATATGTATATACACAGGGCTTATATATACATATATATATATATATATATATATATATTGTATTGCGTTATAAACAATATAGGTATGATGCGATTTATATAGTTTGCATATTCTTTTTGTTTTTAAGGACATTCCTGTAAGTACGTAGATAAGTCGATTTTGCGTCGATGGATGCAGCACAATGCAGGTCAAGCACATGTCTTCTTACAGTCAGAGTTATTGTAGAATAAAAGTTATCGATCCCGACTACTATCGTATTATTCAACGATGTTTTCACGATATGTAATTGTTATACAAACCAGCTGTACTTTTCTCTCCAAGACTGAAACCGTAATAGTATAAACGAGTCTCGCGATTCACAAGTCGAGTTCCGAAACGAGCTCAACTCTCAAGTTTTCGCGTAGAAAAATCACGCTCTCACGATGTCCGTTACGATTATCGCCCTCGATATATTTTGATGCCCTCTTTGACAAAGCTTATCGAAGTCACGTAGCTTTGTATCTTCTTCTTTGTTGCAACTCGCATAAACGGAAATATCGAAAATGTGTCGTGTGAACTTTGATCGGAACTCTCGCGAAGAGGTTTCCGAGATATATACCCTTTGAATATCTTGGAGTGAAACCTCATTGAAAACCAATGAAAATTATCTCGAGGCTTTGATAAAAATATCGTCATTTGGAATCGCAAGAACCTCATTCAAACTTTGAATGAATTTTCATTCCATGCGAGGAAATATTTTAATCAAGTTAATGTTTGTTCCAATGATAGTGTGATACATCACCGATCGATTCGCCAATTTCGAGTGAAAATATTCATTCAAATCGACTTAAAGAGGATGATGTGTATGAATGAAAAGTCACTCGCGATTGGACAGACTTCCCTTACAAAAACAGCATTATTAGCTGTGATAAATTCCTGTTACTCAGTAATTTTATTACTCGTGCGAGTAATAAAACTATCGAGCAACAGTGATTTGTTACAGCCAGTGATACTTTTTTTTTGTAAGGATTAGCTCTGATCAATTCATTTTCCGAGTGAAGTCACACTTCAAGAAATTTAAAAAGCCAAGCTATTAAGGAGTTATGAAGGATGTCTGTGGATATAGTGTAAAATAAACTTACGTCTTCGAAATAAATAATTATTCTTTCGAATGCGCGTTCGTGTCTGCTTTATTCGGCACTTTGAGCGACGTTATCGTTTTCTTACAGCGATCCCTTACCCCTAATCATTGCAATCGTGGTACAGATACTAGTAATAACACTAGACTGGAGACTAATTAATGCGAGCGACTTACATGACGAAAATATCTAAGAACGAGTCTCGGACGTTAAACGCTTCTCCCTTTTCTCTCTCTCTCTCCTCTCTTGACCTTTTTGTTTTACTATCGTAATGAACGATTATTCTTACGTTAAGGCAAGCTTACGTGGCTAAAACTCGTACGTCGGCCGTCCGTTTACCGTCGAACAGATTCAGAAGATCGATCGTGCGCTACATTCGTTTTCTCAGAGAACATTCACGTGAGATCGACCCGATCGAATTATTCTCCTCGCGTCGAAAAAGAATCTATAAATTGTTTGGGACAAATTCGCCCGAGCGTTTCGATCCCGCCGCGGAAATTAGAATTGCGCGATCGGTCCTCAGCGTGTGTAAATCGAGGATCGAAGTCGATGAAAGGTTGATGGATTCAATCTCGATGATACTAATTAGCGTGGGACAGTGATTGATTGCAGCGATAAAACGGCAAGACTGTTTCGGTACAATACGAATACGTTCATCTGCATAATTAATCATTCATTAATTTGTCGAATCAGCCGTGAAGAGTCGAACATGGCAATTATCTGACTGATAATTGACGATTCAATCATGACTGGTTATCTGACCGTTGATTAATTATTCATTCATCTCGGCTATGTCTTAATAGTCTGTTTGATAGTCACAGATCACACTGATTGCTAACTTGATCGATTCAATTTTATTTTGCAACCGTCACGTTTTCTTTCCCTTTGTTTTCTTTGGTTTTTGCAAATACTATATATATGTGTAAACAGTCTGACAGCTTGTTATTTAAAAAATTTTGTAACGCGCGCCAAAGAAGGTCCAACTATTTAGAACTGAAATATTCGCAATCTTGATGATTTTAAGCATTTTCCAATTGTCGCACCAAGTAAGACATCAGCGCTTTCTCTATTTTGAGACCCTTTATTTTTACATATATGGTTTTTCCTTTCTTCCTTTTCATCAAGAATAAACAAGTGAAAGGATATGATTTCTCGACACTGAGACTCGAGTCCATCTCGTTTGCGCTGCTTTCAATCCTCGAGAAACGAATCTCATCCCTTCGATATAAACTGTCGACGCGGTGGACACGCCGACGACTTGTTCTCTTTATATCCTACGCTTTGGCACATAATTCACGTTGCACAATATCGATTGCGTCTTTATCCGAAAACGAATACTTGTCTCGTACTACTTATCAATTACAATACGGTGTGTATAATACGTGATACAGGTATAAACGCGTACATTATAAAGGGTGTCTTTTTTTTTTCTTTTTTTTTTACAAAAGCTCCGATGGTCGCGTGAAATCGAGGAGAATAACGACGACGTAATGTAAACGCAGTATAACTATATCGAATTTATACAGGCATTATACAGATATGACGATAACGAGATGTCGCAACGCGAAACGAACGATGAGAAAGCGAGAAGCGACAATTCGAAATGAGTAATGATAAAAACTAGCGTCGAAAATTAACGTCGGTCTCACGAACGGTCGCAGGTTCTTGTCGCAACACGAACAACACGAACGTTTCTATTTTCGTTCGCATGCTGGAGATGCTCCGGGAAATACGGGCAGATCTCGCGATCATCGGATCAAGTTGAGTAGCGATTAATCTACCTTAAAGAATTAAGTACGACTACGAGGGGCCGAAGCGGCCCTTCACGAGGATTCCCCTCCCACGGGCGTGATCAAATCACCCGTGTGTGTAAATTTAATAATACTGCTGCAGGTATTCGATGTTCACCCCTCACCGCGTCTGCTATCTTACATTGTCTTACAAAAGTACGTACAAGAGGGCCTAAAGAACGATTCGTCGATTATGAAGTCTCACTCAATTTTAAGTACCGCTACGATTCGTCTCCGCGTTTAATCGCTAAGAGCCGAGTGTTCTCATTTACAGTGGAAGGGTGTATAAATTAACGGCCGTATAAGAATGATATTTACAGGCGATGCGAGAACGTTGCTTTTGCATTCGTTGTTTAGAAAAAAAAAAACAGACCTACCTCGAGGTTCATTCGTTCTTTGCGACCCGAACCGTCCCGCTAGTTATTATGCTTAATACTTTAATATTCATCCTCAAAACTCGGAAGAATAATTGTAGTAATAAATGAAGATTCTGATGTTATAAGAAGAACCAAGTATTTCTCGCAGCTAGAGAAGGTAGGAGAAAGAGAGAAATTCTTCGCGAAACCTTTGCGATCTCTTCCCGACGTTAAGAGTTCCCAAGTGTCGACGTCGAAGCGTTCACCTCTAAATATCATTCGTATTCAGTCTTCTTAGATACGGTATTGAGCCGAGGGGGGAACGAGCTGCATCCCCGTTAAATATAACATCGATTAACCGTGTGAGCTTCGCGCGTTCACATAACTAATTGTACAGTAACACTACGGAGCTAACGAGATATATCGCGTCGGTGGAAAAATATCGTACTTTCTTGTTGTGACATATCGTAAATTTGCACGTGACATTCTTTGGACGTTCCGTTACCAACGATTTGAGCACCGCTCCTCTGCTCGACGGAGCTTGCAGCGTTGCCCGTTTCTCGACCTCGCTCGCTTACCCAGCTTGTGTATTTCTTCTTTTCTTCTCTTCTTCTTATTTTTCTTCTTCTTATTTTTCTTCTTTTTCTTCTTTTCCCTCTTCTTTAATTAGATTAGAGGAACAGTAAGCGTGTACATTGCTCTCTTACAAGTTATCAGAAGTTATTATTAAATTATTATTTTATCGCTAGTAATTAACTGGGATTTTTACGGAAAATGCGCGCCGTAAAACTTTCTCTCTGTTTCTCGTGTACGTGTGTATGTATATCTATATGCGTACTCGAATAAAATGTGTATGTGTGTGTTAGTGTACAAAAACATTGAGTATCGCCTAATGCTTATATTAACAGATCAGCCGAGTCTCTCTCAATTTTTCATCAAACGAGACTGTTTCCTCCGGCCGTTGTCCTACCGACTTAAGTGGAATGTTGCGAAGGTGGAGATCTTTTCCTGCGATTTGTACAAAATTGATTATATCGCCTACTACGAACTATTGGTTCCGTATATATTTGTCAGTCTGAAGATTGGTAAGTAGTGGGTAAGTACTTCTAAGGGGATACAAATCTATCTAGTCTCGCATCTCAATATACAAGATAGTTGACCGATGAAGCGACTTTTTATGGAGGTGGAAGTGAACGAGATAATTATTCGCATAAAAGAGGAAAGGAAAGCTTCACCTTTAAGTACTCACTTACATTTTACAACTGTACACGCGCAAACTCTGCGGAAACGTGAATGTGAATAAAAATTGACAGAAAGGAACTTTTTTACCTCGTGAGAAAAACAAGAATTCGTATAATGCGTCGCGAAATGCAAACCTCCACGTTCAATCGTGGCAAAATCCAATGATCTTCGTGAAGGCAAACCAACGGGATCCGCCGAGTAACAAACGTGAAATCAAGGTGTGTGTAATTAACAGGTGACGATGGGGCGGGTTTTACGATTGTCCTTGTTACTCGTATTCTCCGAGTGTGTCGTGCGCCTTTTACGGCAGGTTGGTATTGGATGTTTGTCATACTCGTTGAATATCGTCGAAAACGACGCAACGCGACTTCGGTGTGAAAGGTCGTACCGCTCCCTAAATTTCCAGGAGTGAAATCTCACTGAACGATTCAATCGGCTTCCTTCATGTTCGCTTGAAAACGAATGGAAAATTCACTCGAGACGACAGTGGAAATCGGGACGCCCCGCGCCGGGAATCGCAAGGGCGAATGTTTCATTCAAACTTAGAACGGATTTTTCATTCTTACCAGTGAACTCAATCGGATAGAGCGAATTTATTGCTGCCAGACGGTGGGATTCCAATTGGAGAATTTACTCCGTGTGAACGAATAGTCGCTTAAATTCCAGAGGAAAGTTTTACTCCGAGAAACTTCGAGAGGGAGTACGCACGGACAAAAAAACGACTCTATTAGTGCAACTGAATTTCCCGTTTTCACCGAACTTCCATCCGGTCTCTCCAGTTCAGTTACAGAAACCGAGACTGTTTTTTCCCTGTGAATACCGCACCGACTCTGACATACCGACGTTCGACTTTTTCGCGTCTCCCAGGAGGGGAACGAGCGATACTCGCCGACGCTTCCATCCTCTTAGAATCTGCTGACGGCTTCGTCATCGGCGACGAAATAGTTGGAGCTCTTCGCGGCCGAGTTATACATGCCGTACGTGGGGCTGCACACTACCATGCTGCTCGTGTTCCCGAGCTCGCTCTCGGTCGTCACCGACGAATGCCTGCCGATGCTGGACAGCCGCCTGTCCTTCTTCGCCAACGTCATGCGACAGTCCTCCGGCCTCAGTGGCATTGACGGATACGTCGGCTGCCTGGCGAGCGTCGTCAGCGCTCGGTCACCCGTGTCATTGAAGCTGCGCAAACGTTTGAGAGCATGATCGGAGAGAGCGTTCGAATGGTCGCACCTTCTACACCGATGGTTCGGATCGAGGCGAGCGCCTTCTGCCGTATCTCGAATTTCCGCAAATATTACATAATTTGCTTCCAGCTGGCATTCGCATCTCTCTCCATGTGCTTTTCGCTCCGCCGCTAACAACTACACTCGGCTTAATTTTGTTCAACGTGTTTTCTTTACAGGTAGGACATTGTAAACAGCTTTTATGCCTTGCTCTGGTTAATTTTATCTCCCACCATTGTGTTTAAAACTGATATGATGTCTAATAAATTACTATCGTTATTATGATTATTCTCATAGATACCTGTGATGTCGCACGATGCCCCTCTTTATCCTGCAATGCTCGTTCCCGCTTTGTCCTTCCGTCGCAGTTCCGTGGGTCTTGCACGCCTCAATCCCCATCGACGGCACGGGGGAGAGAGAACCGGGCCCGTACGAGCCGCTGCTCTGCCTTCTGTCCAGAATGTGGACCAGTTCCACCGACGGGGTCGGCGAGAACGTGCCCTGAGGACACGCGACACAAAACGCCGCCAATAATAACAATAACGCGCGCGCCCGACGAACGCGATCTTAGTTTATTCAGGCATCACACGTGCGTCTATATCTGCACTATGCTCGATCTACAAGCGCGACCGGTTGAAAGTAAAATCATACGGGAAGGGAAAGATGCATAGGGGAGGCATATTGGGATTTACTCGGACATGCCGGGACCCGAGGGGTTCGGAATCTCGCAAAACTCTCCGAGGACCCCCTCCGTCCGATACCGACTTTATTGACAGACGTTCTCACGGAGAACCGTCGAAATCAACCAAACGTACACACATACATACTACGTGAAACGAGTACATCGATAACTTAGTCGACAAAAGAACTGAAAGAAGTGTGGGTATAGTCGATAGGAGGAAGATCGCAAACTCGCTTTCCTCCTTGATAAGGCTCTGAACGCGCCCGACATCCGACCAGACATTATCAAATTCTCTCGATGGATACGAGCGCGTCGCGAACAAGCGAGGAGAAAGCTTGCGCCCTCCCCCGCCACTGACCGTATAAAACTAAGAATACGAAACAAAATGCGTCCCGATCGCAGACGGCGGATCGCCGAGCTTCACAAAGACGAGGACACGTCGTCGAGGTCGTCCCTCACCTGCAGCGACGGCCTCCTCAGCGTGCCGCCCTCCATGCCGACCAGCTTCACTCCCTTCACGCTCTTCTTCGGGCCGACGCTGGCGGGCGCGTTCTCCTGGGTGCTCGCGTTCAGATTGAACTCCATGTTGCTCCGGTCGACGATGCTGATCGTCCGGTCGTTGTCGCGTAGCTTCTCGCTGCTCGGTCCGAGCTCGCAGCCCACCTTGGCGTAGGACGGCGCGCACGGGGTGATCGGCGGCGTCGCCAGCACGCCGATCGACCTCGTTGGCGAGAGCACTTGGCCGAGGGGGGTGCGCAAGTTCCTCACCCCGAGGATCTGAGCCCGGCACGCGTCACCTGCAACCGACGTGTAGTGGTTCGACACCGTGGGGGTCGTCGGGGGTCGTTGTCGCGCCGGCGTCATCACGTTCCGCAGGTTCTGCAGATTCTGGTTCACCACTCTTTGCGCGATCGTGTTGACGACGCCTTTCGCCCTGGAAGATTCGGCGAGATCGCCGCCGCCGGCTGGGTCGACGTCGCCGCTGTCGCCCGCGTCGTCGTGGCTGCAGGTCCTGTCGTCGTCGTAGCCGCCGATACCGTCGCACGAATCTATACCCGACGTCGATTTCTGCAAGTGACGGCGTGAGTACATCAGATATCTTCGGATCTCTTCGATTTATATGGAATGAATCATTTAATACGTCGTTTGAAAATCGTCCAAAATACGTGCATTGAACGAAACGATGTTTCGGACAAAAGTTGTTTGGTTTCGAAGGTACGTTGGAGACGTAACCTTGAATTACACTTTGCGTTCTTTAAGTTTTATATGGAATCGTATAGTTTTGTTTAACACGATTCTTCTGTTTCACTTTCGCTTTTCGACAAGACTACCTTAACATTTTTGTACGTAGAATGGACAGGTGGATTTGAATATTCGTAAGTTTCGAGTACACGTTTACCGAGGACGAATCCATCAGGGCGGCTCCGGAGCTACTTTGCACGACGCCCGATGGCTCCTTGGACTTGCTGGGTGAGTAAACGCTCAGCACGTCGCAACATTCCGGAAAGTAACCCTTGCCGAGGAGGGTCCTGGTGAGGAAGCTGGTGCACAGCTGGGTGAAGAGAGCGGTTATCATGGCGGCGGTGCGAAAAGGAAACTTCTGGGTGTGCGTCCTCGCATCGTAGAACGGGTACTCGATCAATGCGGGTATACCGAGTCCCCGTTCGCCTCCTGCAAGCGAGTACGCTTAAGATACGAATCGGGCTTCTAAATGAATATCTCGCATGCACAACTTTTGAGTGTTTTATAAATATCTTTTGGGCCTTTTGGCCCTTCGCGTTGGCACACTTATATTTAGCACAACTGGAGGATCTTAATTTTTCGCCTCGGATCTGCAATTATCTGATACATAAGTGCCAGATTAAGATTAATCATAACTTTTGGTAATACGGGCTTTGGACACATTCTCTCCCTCTGTTCTCTCCTTGTATGTAATTTCACAGAGAATTTTGCGCTAATACTGACCAGCGAGACGCAGGGTGATAGCGATGAAATATCCCGCCAGGCAGCCGTAGGTGTCTACCATAGAAGGCCAATGAACGACGGCTAACAGTTGCGGAAACAGAACGACGTAGACGAGATCGGAGCACAAATACCTTCGGACAAACACAATGTGCCCCCTTCACTATTGATCGCGATAACCGTACGCGTCTGTGTTCTCGATGATGCCCAGGAGGCATGCGAGGATTAAACAGTGGCGAGTTGAATACACACAACGAGTTTACTTACGAGAGGTAATATACACTGCTGACGGTGAGAGCGACGAGAGTGGACAGTATGGAGACCATGATTACAGAAATTCGCAGGACCCAATTCAACTCCCGCTCGGACGCCTGTTGAGAGACGAAAAGAGAGAGATCCTTTAATGACGTTCATCGTTGGTCAAAGAGCGACGGTCACGTTTACCTTCGGCCGTATCGTGAGCTTGTATACGTTCCTGGTGAACATGGAACTGCTGGCGAGTATGCTAGAGTCCGCCGACGACATCACCGCCGCTGAGATCGCGCCGAGACCTTGGAAATAATAGCGAAGCGTTGAGTACGAGTATTCTTTTTCTTTCTTTCATCGGGAAGCAAAAATGAGATTACGATAGAGAATAGGTTTCGTCGGTCGACTATTTATGAAAATGAAACATATCCGAATTCATGGGCGTAGTGGCACGATGTGGGGGAATTTGTGTAAAGATAAATTTTTACTCCCTTCGCCCCGATTGAAATCTCGGCTACGCCTATGCCCATATCCCACGACAAATTGCCCTTTTTTCTATCGGATGATAATCGAGCTCACCGACGAAGGACACCCATTGAGGCGTGAGGTACCGCAAGACCATGGGCAACGCGGCGTTCCCGTCATCCGTGGAGAAGGTCTTGTTGTAACTTGAGATTAAGGACCAATCGGTGGCGCGAGCGACTACCCCGATCAAGGCCGACGGTATCGCTAGGATCATGCAGCCGAACATGGAAGCTATCGACAGAGTTGTCGCCACGGTGGTGCTTCTGATACTGAGGATTCGTTGAAAGTAACCCTGAAGGGAGAGAGAAATTGTGAATTTTTGCCTATAAGCGGTTTTACGGGCAATCAATATCCCTTCGATTTTTCACCTTCTTCCCGTCAATAAATACAACGATAATGCATAAGAAAAAAATTTAACGCAAGATATAGATTTCGATCACTGATTGGGTATATGAAGTCAGATTTGTAAAATGATTTGTTGAAATAATTGAAAAAAATTGAAAAAAATACGGAATGACATGTTATAAGAATTATTCGGGTAAATGATTTTAAATGTGTCGCTGTAAAATAAATTGTTTTAAATTATTCGAACAACAAACGGCATCTCAAACAAATCAGCAACAAAATTGAAAGGATTGAAAACATGGCAAAAAAAAAGAAAAGAAAAACCGTCCGCGTGAAAATCGGTACCTGCTCCTCGCTCCGGCAGTTATTTCCTATCTCGGATAATCTGTCAAATTTTCACTAGACGCACGAAGTAAATCCGCGACTCCGCGCTCTCGATCTCCCGAGTGAAATAAATCAGGATTCCGCGTGCCAGTGTTGCCGGAACAACAAATCTTTAGACGTCCTACGTCCACTAGGTATCGCGCTGAAAAATTGAATCATACCTGCCAAGGTATACCGCCGAACACGAGCAGCAGCATGCCGTCCACCCACATGCCCAGATCCTCGTTCCTTATCTGTCCCAGCCAGTCCCTCAGGGCCAGATTCTTCTCGAACGACACAGCGGGATGCAGCATGGAGAACGGCGCCGCGATCGCCAACCCGAGCAGAATGCACAGCAGTTGCAGGGCGTCGGTGCACGCAACGGAATACAGGCCGCCGAAGACCGTGTATCTGGAAACAACATCACCCGCTTGGTGACGCCGCTTCGACCGTCGTCGTATTCACGGAATTGAATTCGGCAAGCGAATGTCAATCGTCATCGCGCTTACATGGCAGCTAAGAGCGCCGAAGCGCAAACGCTGATATTTGGGTCGACACCGGCGACGACGGCCAGCGAGCTCCCCAGGGCCCGCAAAACGGCGCCGCACCAGAACAGATCGCCGCACAGCGCCGGAAGGAAGAGCAAGCCGCCGACACCTGCGCCGTATCGTTCTTGAAAAGGATCCAGCATCGTCACGTACTCGGCCTTCCTCATAGGACGCACGAAGAGCATGGCGCCTGTACGCGTTTTTCATTCATTCAAATGAGAAAGTATCCCGTATATAGTATCTCAATTTGTGACAATCACATGTTTTTCTTAATTTGTGACAATCATCTGTTTTTCTTAATAAATCAAGTAATCAATATAAATTCAATCAAATCAAGATTAAAAGTCTCCTAAAAAGATTATGATATTCTCGATTATATGTATATGAGAATATCTATTTTCGATTGAAGACTAATTTCTTTTCCGTGCGGGAAAGCTGGGATATCATCGTTGAAAACGCTTTTTGCTAGAAATTACATTTTAATTTAGCACTTGTAGAGCAAGAGGCTAAAGGCTTTCTACATCTATTGTGAATCCGAAACTTAAGCACAATGTCCTTAGAGATATCGCGCGCGTCTACGTGGGACACAACGATCGGCTACTCGATCACGTACGTACCGAAAAGCAGGCTGAGGCTGTATCCGATAGGTACTTGACACCAGGCCAGGCCCTTGGTGAACATTGCCTCGGCGGTGCCGTTGACGAAGGCTCCTCCGACCCACGTTGCTTTGCATGGAAGCACACACACACACACACGTATACGTACACAATTCGCGAAACGCGACCTCAATTTTAAAGGGGAGCCTAAAAGGGGGGGACTGTGATAACGCGTCGTTAGGACGCTCATCGCGTAATGCGTATGCAGGCTAGAAGCAAGTGTGAGCTTTGAATCGGAATATCTAGGGTTCGTCGAAATCCTGGATCGTCTAGCGGATTAATGGCAAAGCGAGTACCTCGCCGGCCACCTCTTTCTGTCCCGTTCGTATTATGAGAGACGTGAGAGGGAAACGGGGGAAGATCAGCGGACGAATAAAGGAGAAAGGGCGGAAATGGAGGAGACACTTGACGCCACGTTTTTCCGCAATTGTACCGGCCGGAGTGTGTTCATTACGATAATGGAGGCACGCCAGAAGTCGCGAAGTGATATTCAACGAGCGCCTGAGAGGGGAGGAAAAGAGGAAAACCCGAAAGTACGAGATAAGAGATCAAGATTTAATAAAAATTCATAAATGTTATGCGAATATAATTTAAACGTTTATACTAAACCTTATATTCATAAGTCCAATAGTTTGAACAAGAAAAAAAGTCAGAGTTCGCGTAAAAATGAAAGCGTAAGGCGCGTGAGTAGTCGACAAATCAGGGGGGAGCATCGATCGGGATCCATTCTCACGCTAAATTGCGAATTTCTTCTCCACGGACAGGCGGTTAAAAATAAAAGAGCCAGAAAGGCGGGCAAGAAGCGCGCGATTCCAGTTTTAAATAAGACGACCAATGAGAAAGCGGCCGGGGGGCGAGCTAGCTTCTTCCCCACGGCGTTACTCTCCGCGGCGAAATGCAACGGCGCCTGACACGTGTCGATATCGAGGAGAAAATAAACTGGAGCCGCGCGCGCGCGCGCTGCTTTCTTGCGCGACCGAGCAATTTCGTAAAATCTGATGATGGAAGATTCGACGGAGAACACATCGGGGAAAAGGCGGCCCGCAATACGCTCGTCGGGATGGATTATCGGCTCCACGGTGAGTTCAATGCCTGCAGGAAGACGCCCGGTGTTACATCGCGGATACAAATTGGTAACACCGTTAAAACACGCGATAAAAATAAACGCAATGCGAAAGCGTGTCGGCTCGACTGAAAAAAACCGCGCGTATACGGATATATGGGAAAAGGAAGGAAGGAGGGAAAGGAGTTCATGCAAATACAAATCTCTCGGGATCAAGCTGTTTCTCCCCAGTTACGCTAGACTAAAGAGAAAAAAGCCCTGAAGAGAGTTACTCTCACGAAGTTAACATTTTCACCGCGTACGTATCGAGATTCTTTTACTTCGCTTAAGGGATTCTCGTCTGGACGATGAATTTTCAGGCGAACCTTGACATTTTCTCTTCGTTTAATGATATTTATGCATCAACTGATCTGTACAGATAATAAGGATAAAGTATATAAATGTTTAAATATATGCGTACATATGTATTTCGGGTATTAGTATAAGTTATGAATTTTACATCATTATATTTTCAAAACAAAATATTCAATAATTCTGAAATTTGTGCAGGATGTCTGCATATTAGTCCCTAACATCATAATAGTTTCTTATCAAAGCCTTATTTTTAGTTTAAAAGATACTAAAAATGGAAATTAATAAAATGGCACTCAAACGACACGTGCGAAAAGTGTCAACTTTACTTGCAAATATCTCAATTCTCGAATGGTCTGTCTTCTTCTAATTGCACGATCAGTTAGATAACATTTCGATGCGTACGTAATGCAAGTTTCAAATCAGCTACGAATTGGACCGAAGAGGAATTCACGGATCGTGCGTCCCGTACACACCCGGTTAGCCAGCTCGCCCTCTGTTGATGGAGCGCGTGGAGTGTGATCCTTGACCTCGCTGACCTTTCGGCGCGCGATCGTCGAGAGCAGGAAGTGCGTAACGCGCGCGTTAGTTCTCGCTCGATTGATTGAAGAGTCACGTGTGTCGCCGATGGTGTATGAAACAATAGTTACCGATGAGCGTGAACACGCCGAGGAGAGGGCCGAGGCCGCGGTTCGCCAGCATCATGTCATCCTGGCCCTGCGCGGCCTTTCTCCTTTTGAACGCCGCGGCCCAAATGCCGACGCCGAGTACCGCGACGTAAAACACGATCACTCCAATCACACCCGTTACGTATACTCCCATCCTCCACGTCGTCGTTGTCGTCGTCGTCGTCGTCGTCGTGATAGTCGTGCGTCTGTCTGCGTGTGTGTGTGTGTGTTGCACGTTCTTGTTCGTTTCCGGATGTGGACCCTGCAACTGAATGATTGGCGGTAAAAGCGGCGGCGGTGGTAGCCTGTCGTGTTGTCGGGTAGATTATAAGTGGATGTGAGCGCGTGCATACACGGTGTATCCAGAGAAATGGGTCAAATGCCTTTTTTTACGTACGTATCCAGTGATCCAAGTACACATTTCTTTTTTCTTTTATTATCATATGATCGAAGGATGTCGTATCGGGATCTGTCGGCGACAGAGCGACGAAGCTTCGCGTCTCTGAATCGATTTTTCGTCGTAACACGCAGGAGTTTTGCACGACATCCTATGAATACCTAAGTATTTTATTGCAATGGCAACTGGCGTATCTCTGTATCCAACTACTTCACATTGTATCTTTAACAAGCCTGATAATGGCCATTACATGTGCGAACAGTCGAACAATGGAGGAACACGTAGAGAGGAGAGAGAGAGAGAGAGAAAGAGGAGAGAGGCATGGGATTAATTGAACGTAAAGCCCGAGCTTTCGCGCGATCAATACTGTATTAATTATTCCGTCTCCTTGATTAACGTCTTCCGTACAAATTAGCCCGCGTGACTACATCTCCGCTCATTAGTCGATAGAAAAAGGCCGTGCGCCGGCCTTTGTGTATATTTAGAAATCGATATCTGCGTAACATGGGCTCGCGATCGACCGCGAATAAATCCAAAAATATGTGGAGCGAATTATTAATACCGTCGCCGGTATATGTTAATTTATATTCTCTCACGTTACATTAATAAGTTGCTTCGATGCGGAAAATATCATGCGATTTGCGTGCCTCGTATAACAGATAATTCCGCAAAAAGGAACACCAACGTCTCTCTCTCTCTCTCTCTCGAGAGAGAGAGAGAGAGTAGGAAGATTCTTTGCTAGCAGAGAGAAAGAGAGAGAGAGAGAGAGAGAGAGAGAGAAAGAAAGACAGACAGCCGAGAATTTGTCTCCGACATTATAACTTCATCTGCGCTTTATTCCTGTGGCAAATAATAAACTTGACACTCGCGTACTCGACGGTCGATCGCTTTTCGCGACGAATTCGCGCGGGGTAGTTATTGCGCACGTTCGATTTCCTCACGCGAAGAGCGACGAAGGATCGCGCTTCTCCTGAGACAGAGACGGCGAGCTCTCGTTCAGCAGCGCGCATGATGCACCTCCGTGTTGACCGATGACATACAGAGTGACATTTTACTATTAACTACATTTCGTGGGAGTTTGCGCCGAGGTGGCGCGTAACACACCTATAGATCGGCAGGAGCGAGCGAGCGCGCGCGCTCGCGTCTACGTCTAAACGATCGGAAAAGCTAATCGAACACGACGGCAATTGCAACGTGGTTTTAAAATTCAAGTGTGCCCCAGATATCAGGCGCAGGATGGGTCGTAGGGTCATGACCCGCGCGAGCGAACGAACGAGCGCGCTCGCACTGCGCGTCGACTCGCGTAAAGTTCAACGGATCCTGCAAATTCCGAAACGACTTGCATTATTAATCGCTCCAAAACGGCACTTTCGGGCTTCTTGAAGCTGACGTCTCTCCCCCCTCTCTCTTTCTCTCTCTCTCTCTCTCTCTCTACCATGTATGAGTGATAGACGTGCGGAGTTGAGCTTACCAGGAAAGGAAGAGGAAGAAAGAAAGATAGATAAATAGATAGATAGATAGATAGAAATAGAATAGGAAGAAGGATAGAGAGAGAGAGAGAGAGTGAGAGGGAGGAGGAGAGAGAGACGGGAGCGATCTGTAATATTTATTACGGCGGTTATCGCTCGAGTAGGTGTGAAATAGCGAACTCGAAGTACTAAAGAAGATACCAAGGAAAGAGCGACGTTCGCCCTCGAGAAACGCGGGGGCCGTCAAGTGAGATGATCATCGAGCCGAGTTACATCGAAATTGTCGACGATTTCATCCCCCGGAGGCGAGACAATGCTCTCTCTTACTCTCAGCCGCGGTGACGATTCATTGACGCGACAATGCTCAAGCCTATAAATATATTACGTCTTACACACAGGACGTGCGTCTGTACGCGCGCGCGAGTCAAATTACGTCGTGGTGTAACATGTAATTCAACGACGTCATTCAACCCCGACACGGATGCGCCAACAAGCCGCATCGGAATCGCGTGATTTATATGTCGCCGAGATAATCAAGCGGCGCGTCGAGGCCGATCGTCGGCGAAAACAAAGATTTTCCCGATATCTTTCTACTCTCGCAGCTCGATACCGATACCGATATATTCGTTATCTGCTTTCTTCTTCTCTTTTATCGAGAAAACATTTTTTTGTTACCGAGAACATGCAGTCTTCAGGTGCTAAGCCTATTGGGGCTTAACATTGTGTTACACGTTTCGTTGTGCGCGTGCGAATCATCACGAATAAATATCGCGAATTATCCATAAAGGTGATCCGTTTTATTATTTAACCTCCGAAGTCGAGCGACATTTCCGAAGAAGAAGAAGAAGTCCTCATATTTATTTCACCTGATACCTGCTACAGAGTCGCGAAGTCATAGGAGGGAACGTTCGCGTTTGGCGAACAACGATCGAGTCGAACTCGAGCGTCTTCAAATTCCACTGTGTGCGTATATCAGTCAAAGTTGATGTATTTACGTTATTATAGAATTATGCATACGACGCGTACATACGCCCACGTGAGATCATTTGTTTGTCGCTTCCCTGAGAAAGAGAGAGAAAGAGAGACAGAGTCCGAGAATTATTGGCATGTCTCATTCCGTCGCACGTGCGCTATTTAATGCGAATGCACTCGTGTACGGACAGTTTTAGAATGCAACCGCGTCAATTGGAGATCCTATTTAACGAGCGCGCGCCGCATGGAAGTTACACAAAAACACACACACTCTCAAATTTCAATAATCAATAAGTACACCTGATTGCGAAAGCGGTCTCATTGCGAAACTGCGAGTTATCTGGACACAATGGTGCGGGAACAAAAGGAAGAACGCGTCCGGGGTAAAAAAGGAGCCTCGTGAAACTTCTCACGACAAACTCCACGTTGGGAGCGTCAGTTTGTCCATCCCAGTGATGAGGAACGTCGATAATTTTCGGCGGTGTGTGCGCACCGAAGGGGAGGAATAGATCCTCAAACGGAAAGTTAAACTCCCTCCTCACCTCGGCGGGCGGATGCAGCTATCTCGCTTTAAAGAGCGTCGCGACGAGCGCGCGCGCGTAGACCTGCTCGTCGTTCCCGAGGTAGGAAGTAATTTTTTTTTTCTCCGCCGTCGATAATGTGCTCACGCCTCTCATAATCTCATTACCTTACCGTGAACGAAAATAGCGTGGAACAAGCTATAATATGGCGCGCCTGATGATCGTGGTGAAGGGTAAGCCGGCCCTCAAAGGGTGAGGGAGACAAAGCGAAGAAAAGGGTGCGCGCCGAAGAGGTGACCGCTATGCGATCATTTTCACGTGGCATCCTTCAAGGCTCGCCAATCGCGACGGGAATTTTTTCACAACAGGATATCCCCAATTGCAAATATCAGTATATGGGCCCGCTCATCGGGCGAAACGGCGGGCAGAGGTGAGGGGGGAAGCGAGATTATATTTACCGTGCCGTGGGAGAAGAGCCTCTTGAGAGGGACACGAAGGTTGTCGATGTCGAACCGGATAGGAATCTAAATGGAGATATTTTTAGCGATTTGCCAAGAGAACGAGGGAGAGAAATGGAGAGAGCGCGCGCGACCGGGATGCGATCGGGGGGACCGTGTTCGAAGATCGATCGCTATCCCGGATCCGCGAACGAGAAGAAATCATCGTCGCGTTCGAGGAGAAATTACAATCCTCTCCCGCACCGAGAGTTCCGAGTCTCTCTCTCTCTCTCTCTCTCTCTCTCTTTCTCAGTCACCACTGTGTGGATTTTTCGGTTTTCTACACCGAGAGGAGAGAGAGAGAGAGAGAGAGAGTAGATCGTAAAAAAAGATCCATATTTACTCTGACGAGAGACATTAAATTGTCTCGGCGAATAAAGTAAAAAAGGAGACGGATGCTGATTACAAAGGCACGTATGCGGTTATCGAAACTGTGCGCAGAATTTCCGACGGAATTCTCGCCCGGTCAGTGGGCGTTACAAAAAGCGTGAAAAAAACGGAGCTCTCGCGCGGAGTTGCGTAGAGTTGCGTTAGAGAGCGAACTACGTTGTAGTACCGGGCTTCCGAAAATTGATTGCTCGCCGAGAGTCACACGGTCCCGTGGATCTCGCGTATGAGTAGCGGGACGAAGAAGAAGAACAAAAAGAAGACGAGGAAGACGCAGCGTGCGAAAGGAACGATTCGTCCGACACTGAGAATCACTTGGCTCGCTCCGCTCTCTCTCTTTCTGGCGTGGGTAAAATCAGCACACACGGAGGTTTATCTTTGAACCTCGGCCTGCCGCGGCCCGGTCCGCTGCCAACTTTCCGTACCAGTCAACGAGTTCCTCTCGTAAACACTGTGTGTTCGCGAGTTCTTCAGCGAGCCCTCTTCATTTGAAATAACAACGGCCGATGCGGCGGAGCGATTAATAAGAGCGACGGTCGAGCGATCGCGCCGATGCTTCGCTGACGGTTTGCGAGTCCGGTCGTTCGAATCTGTCCCGCTGCCGTTGCTTACTTTGGACGACGAGCCGGTCTCTACGTTCCACTTTAACGAAAATATGTCGATGGTGGTGTGTAACGCGTGTGAGAATCGCGATCGGAGATCCGGCGGTGAAATCCGCTCGAATTGGACGCGATCGCCGATTCCGTTTGTGGATTCCCGACGCGCGGAGCCGTCGACACGTGCCTCCTCGGGAACGCGTCGTAGGGATTAATCGACAAAGTTTTCGACGAAATTAGATCTCTCGATACACCCGAGAGAGAGAGAGAGAGCGCGATCCCCGCGTTGATTCGCGACGGCGGAAGCGAAGGTATTGACATCTCGCGTAGTCGGAAGTGGGTCCTCCGGAATGAACGACCGATTGCCACGGCTGACGACGTCGGGGTGTCGCGCCGGCCGGTGTTTCCCGGCCGGGAAAAGTATTCGGGAAACAAGACAGAGAAAGAGACGGGGAAAAGAAGGAGAAACAGAGAGAAAGAGAGAGAGAGAGAGAGAAAGAGAGAGATCGAAACTCTAGGACTTACCACCGGCTACCCCAGCGAGATCATCCAGCGTGCGGGTGCAGCCATCTTCGCGGTCGTCCTCTTGTTTCGATTTCCTTACGACCGCGACGAGAAAGAGGCCGCCGAGGGAGGGAAGTCGGCTCCTCTCGCGGCACGCGGATGCAATATTCGCCGGTCGACACACCAGTCGTTAACCGCTTTGCCTCCGACAGAGAGGAGCCAGGCAGTACGACTGAATCTCTCCTACGGACTCAGCATCCCGCACGGCTGACACGCTGGACCACGCCACCACCTCGCCGGGGGTGAGCGCGGGACAAGGACGGAGCGCGGTCGCTCGCGCGCGCGCGAGATACGCATACACAGGGTGTCGCGGCGCGAAAGGAACGAACGAATGCGGCGTCGAGCACGGGAAGAGAGGGAGAGAGAGAGAGACGAGGGGATTGATCATGAGCCGAGGGATGAGAGAAAGGACCGCCTTTTCTGCCTCCCGATTACCCGGTGATTTCGAGCTCCGAGAGGATCGTCGATCCGCATGCTGCTTATCATCGTCAGTTATGACAGACGCTGGGGATTCGCGAGGAAGTTTACGAGCGAACGTATCCAGTGCGAGCAAACGACAGAATCACTCGCGAATATCTCAGCTCTGACTTGATTTATCACTTATTCTTGAAGATTTTCGTTTAAGCAGTTTTCCAACGAAATTTAAAAATATAAAGCTGATGATGAACTTACGTTAAAAATGTCGAGTATGTGATGGAAAGTGCGGCGGGTGGCGGCGGCGCACGTCGGATTCTCGCAGAGAGAAAACTGAACAACGGTGATTCCCGAACACCTTGTATTACGAATAAAGAGCGAGAGAGCGAAAGAGAGGAAGAACTGATCCACCGACTAGGGACTGAGATAAGAGGAGGAGGGGGGGGGGGGAGCGAGATAGAAGCACGGGAATTGCGATGGAGCAGAAAGGACCTATGACCCGCGCGGGGAAGAGACGAAGTTGGATAAGGACAGCGGAATGAAGGGACGAAAGACGCGAGGCGACGACGTACACGATCGTGGGGCCGACGATGGTGGGGAAAATTGGCAGAAGTAGAGAAAGACAGCCACGCGGCGGCGGGGCGGGTCAATGCTTCGTTCCTTGTGCACACACATGATACAGTGTCAATGCCACGAGACGGTATCGGAGACAGGTAACAAAAGGAGAGACAGCTAGAGAACTTTGGGCGAACTTCAGAAAGTAGCAAGGGAGAAAAGATTCTGGTGAAACAAAAACAGGAAAAACCACCGGCGATTGTCGCGAACACGGGGATGGAACCGAGGATGTATGTCGGGAGAACGAGCTGGATACGGTCGGTAGAATAGAGAAACTCGAGAGAGTAGAGAGAGAGAGAGAGAGAGAGAGGATCGAGCGAGAATATACCGATGGAAGGCACGAGGAATATGGGTTGACAAAAAGGACGCGGAGTTACGAGTGACTCGCGGGGGAGAAAGAACGAGTGGTAAGGAACGGCGAAGGGTGAGAGGAAGAGCGAGAGCGGGAGAGAAGACACGCAGCTCCAGAGAAGCGAGGCGAGATGAAAACAGAGAGAAAGGGAGACAGAACAAGCCGGCAGAGAGGGAGGAAGGTCCACGTGCAGGGGGCAGCCGTATTGATCTGTTCGCGCAAACTCCTGGTCCTTAGGCACCAACCCCCGCAACCAGAGCCGACCCTCGCTCGCCTCGCTTGTCGCCACCCTCGCCCTGGTCCATTCCCAGCTTCCAAATGCGCGTTACGGAGTCCTCCGAGGTTTTCAACCGCGAACCTCCTGACCGTCATGCATCCTCGTCGCTCTCGTAAGACACATCGCGGCGAGCACGAATATGTTGTCGTCGTCGTCACCGACGACATGCTCGCGCTTTCCCTCTTTCCTTCTCTCTCTTTCCCCTTCTCGTCGTTTATGACGTTCCTTCTCTGTTTCCAAGTTACATACCAACGCGGAAAGTCCTACAAAGGATGTAATTGAAGGGGCACGAGGATAAAGCTGATATGTTACGAGAAAGGAAGAGGGAGAGAGGAAGAAAGCTGAATCAGAAAGAATACGAATGGGACACTTGTCTGTCGTCGAATGTGTGCTTTCTCGCTGATCGCGATACGGTCTTTTTCAGCGCGGTTGTACGAAAGCAGTTGATCGACGACCGAATTACCAAAAATACGGCGAATCAATGTAGCTCGAGACGCGCGTATATCTTTTACCTCATCCTCTCTATTGGCCGTAAAAGCGCTCGTTTATTCATATAAGTATCACAAGTATGCAAACTTTGATGTAAAAAGTAACGGTCAAGATTAATTCACTTCAATTCGATTCAATTTTCTTCGAATCCAATTTCTTCAGTTCAATTAGTTCAATAGAATTTTTCCACATCACAGATATTAAATAATAACTAAAATTTGCAGTAAGTAAACGCAAGTTCTAATAAGCGTATATATTAAAATAAAAAGGGAGGAACGTAAAGCATCGTTTCCATTAAAAAATCTGTCGCAATCTGTCCTGTAGCCTTACGAGCGATAAATCTCGGCGACGGTGCTCGCAGTCACGGCACATGTTTCGCAAAACGTCGAAGGAAGTCATTGAAAGTAATAACGAGATCGCGCGCCGCCTAATCGGCTCGGATTAGCTCGTTATCCGCGCTAATTCCCCGTCGCCCACATCGATGACGCGATAACGGACACGATCTTCATCGTGCGTGAAGATCCCGCGCGATAACGCGACGATAACGCTCGATCGCTCGAGCTAATGCGCGAGTAATTCTTGAACGAGACGCAAGGCCGCTCGACGTAATTACTAGGCCACCTTGAAGACGCGCCGTGACCCTGTTCATGGGGATGGAGCTTGACGTGGTTGACTCTGCGAAAGGTGCGATCGACACGGCTCTGCGCGCCAACGTTGACAACATTCCCTCTACGCTTTCGCGTCCAATGATGTAGTAATCGCTCTCGGCCCCTCATCGTCGTCATTTTCACGAGTGAGCTTCACTCCACCGACTTCTCGTCGCTATGGATCTCGATATTGAGGATGACTTTAATCAAAACCTGACTAATCCAATCGATGATTTAAAAAATCGCTGCTAGTCGAGTGTTATCCGTTGTTACTTTACTAACACAGATAAAAGTTATTAAGTTTCGATTATTATCGGACGACAAGTTTCAGAACTGGTAAATTATGTGTTAGCAATTCCTGTTATGATTTATCGAGTGATTTAATTTGAGTTCGGTGAGTCATTTTAATTACAGCAAACACTCATGTGGACAATCAATATCTGGTTGTAAAAACCACGTTTGGCTCATCAGGACCAACAATTCTGTTTCCTTCGACCGAAATAAATCTGATTGTTCATTTTTTGATCAATGCAACCGGACTTTTTCTTCGTACACGTTTCTTTCTTCACTAGGAAGTTTCAATCAAACCATCATACCGCGATGGAATCTCGAGAGCCATAACTTTGCAAAACTCTCGGCTAACGTAATTTCTCCCAATTTTTCTTTCTCGAAAGAAAGTGGAGGGGGGGGGAGAGGGGGTAATTAAGCGGCAGGTAGCGGTCTAGTGTTAACGGCGAAATCGTGCTGTTAACGAGTATGTGGTGCGATCGAGGGACGAAGAGATAAGAGGGGGAGGGGAAGTGCACGGCGTCGTTTTGTGCGCTCAACAAGCTGTATCGTTTTCGACCGTAGGCGGTCGACGCTTAATTAAATGTCGGAGGGCGTTGAATGCGGTTGAATGGCCCGATGGGATACCGTGGAAAGTGTTAGGTCAGGCGAGGAAGGGACAGACAACAACAAGAAAAAAAATACATCACAGCGGGAAGGGTCGAGGGACTATCACAATAGATTAGAGCGGAGGCACGAGCACGATGGAGGAAGAAGATGAAGAAGAAGGAAGAGCAACGAACCGGACAGAGTGAAAATTGAGAGATTTCCGTGACGAGGAGGAGGCTACCTCTCTCGACCTTTACCTTTGTGGGGTAACCTACTTCGTAATGCGCAGACGAGCGAGTGTCCATCTCAATATTCCGTATAGTTAGTTTTTAATTTTTGCACACGTGCAATCTCGCCGTCGAATTAGAAGACAGATGAATGTTTTCGGCGGGAGGCGATCTAACGAACAGTGAAACACATGTTTCATGAAAAAAAGAAAAAAAAATATTATATTTATTATCACTTTCAGAGTGATAATCACAAATGAGATTAATTGTATACATACAAGTAGCAGCGTCGTAAAGATTACAATGATTACACCAAAAGTGGGATCGATCAGTCGCATTAAAAAAATTCGCTTACGTACAGCCAATCCGCTCCCCCAATAGCAAGGTGATGTCAAAAAGAGATATCTTGATAAGGTCTTAATGATGTCTCTAATGTCATTAAGACGACAATAAAGTGCCATTTGACGTCACCTTGCTACTTGGATCGTCGAGAAGGCGCAGAAAATTCTTCGTAAAGCGCTCACAGGGAACGTCGTGCGTTTACAAATAAATTGTGAGTATCATATATATATATATATATTATATATATATATATTCGCCGGTTTGCCGAAACGGAAATTTAAAGGATCGGTTATCATAATATAAAATTCGTTATATTACGTATCACAATATTTGCGCGTATATTTAAGAGTATATATAAATATATACATTAATATTAAAAATTTGTGTATAAAATAAAAATATTATTATATGAAAAAATAATCTATAGGATAGAGGTGGATATAAACGTGTACGAGACACGGTGATACTTCTCTCTTTCTTTCTCTTTCTCTCTCGATCTGTAACTGTTATGTTATATTTATAAATAAACTATGTGTAAATGTATGTAACGATATACGCGTATTTCCATTTACAGAGAAATAGCGCAACGTAATCAGAATAAGGATCATGGAACACGCAGAATAGCATAAATAGTAAAAACGTAAGCAGTAAGAAAATGAATCAGATTATTTTTCGACGGCAAAGAGAATAATTTCGTATCTGCAGTAGGTATAGCAAGCTTTTAGCTTTTTGCTCTAAGCGATAAAATGTAACGTAATTTCTAGTAAAAAATGTTTTCAACGCTACTAGACGTCGTAACGTTCTAAGATTTAAGCGTTCTTATGATTTTTAGCGACGAGAGAAACGTCTTTTGTCAGAAATTACGTTACACTTTATTGCTTAGAGCAAAAAAAGGCTCAAGGTTTACTACATCCACTGCAGATTCGAACTAATCGATTGTGGTTGGTCAACTTTCCCACCGCTTACGTCTTATTTTTTTCTGTATGCCCCAACTGTTCAATTTTTTAAACAAATGAACGTATCGACACTTTCAAAGCGGAGAAACTTTCCGGAAGTTCTTCTCAGGTCTCTGACTCATCCGTGTGTTTTTTCGCGCGTTTTTCACAATAAGTACAATTAATTAAGTTCTATTAACAGACTCTCGCGCTTCTCTTCGACATATTCTTAAAGAATTTCTAGCGATTCGACATGAAGAGCGAGTGTAGGAAACTGCCGTATCGAGCGAGGACTCGCTCATGCTCGTTCGTCAAGTCGCGAAGCGAGTCACAATCATGAAATCATTCACATCATTTCAATGCGACCGTCCGGCGACACTGTATCTACACGTTCGTCTTCAAAGGGAAGTAAACCGCCCTGAGCAGCAACGACGTGAACGACGGCACTTGCTTCTTCGCATGCCTGGTCGGATCCTGCGGATTATACGACGAATAGTCTGTGGCGACCTTTCGGGACGTCATCGTCAGCATGGTCAGTAAATCCAGCTCGGTGCCATGCTTGTCCAAGATTTCGCACAAGCAGCCGACGTACCACGTGCCGTGCTGAGGATCCCTCCAGGTGTAGAAACCTTGAAACAACAGCGGGGATTTCAGAGAACGTCGAAAGCGTCTGAACATGGTATGTCCCATATAGCTTCCAAGGGACGTCCTAAAGATATCTATGGGACGTCTCTATGTCCTAAGAACGTCCGCAGGATGTCCATCGTATATCGTGTGCTCTATGGGATATCGATTAATGGGCTCTACCGACAGCATTAATTTCGAAATATTTCCTCTACGACTTATTCTCTCTAAATTTCTTCGAGTGAAATTTCATTCATATAGAGTGAATTTTCCACCTTGAAACATCGAATGAATACTTTTATTCGATACTGAAAGGTGATGCTGTGCTAATCGGGGCTTACCTTGAGCCGAGCTATGAGCTATTAGAATGTCCGCGTGAGTTGGAATCTTGTACGACGACACACTGTCAGTCGATGACACCGTGCTGTGCGGGGTCAGCACGACGGAGTTCTCAACCGCTTCGCCCCTGCAAGCCTGAGAAGAAAGCCAAAAAGCGAAGTGGAGAAGTTAAATAAACTTAAGGACAGATCTTAGACTCGGGATTTTCAGAAATTGCCGAACTTTCCTCATAAATTCAACTCTCAAATTTTTTTCCCCGATATTAAGTAGCATTTATTCAATTATACTCTGTGCAGTCTAAGATATTTCAGAAAACGAAGGAGCAGCGAACACTTTGGCCGATTCTCTCACCTGGATGAAGAACAGCTTCGGCTTGCCCGCTAAGCTCGGGCACTTATCAGCGGTGAACGGCTTCCAGATCATGTCGGTTTTGTAGATAACGTCCTTCGCGGATATGAGATCGTTCTGCAGCCCATGCGTCAATACGATGACGCAGATGCAATCGTTGTCTGTGTGATCCGTGTTGCTGCTTACTGTGACGCCATGAAAAAATATCAATATCGAGTATTCGAATAAAAATAATCAAAGTTAGGTTCTTAGATTGAAAATCATGTTTTATAAAGCTTATCGCGCCGGGACCGAAATCATGCCGTTAAATTAGTTACGGCTCTTTTTTTGACTCCTTATTTCGTTCCTTATTCTATAATTTATTATCGCGTTATTTTTTCAACATTTTACATTTTATGCTCAATATAAGAAGCAATTTTCCGTGGCATATATCCGAATATTTAATGTAGCATATTATAACATAAATAAAGCATAAATAAAGTAATATAAATAAAGCATTAATACGGAAAATTAAAAAAATAATATCTCTGTGTTTGCGATATAGTGTATATATTTGTCTTAATTTCGCGCTCAAAATTAATATTTATTACTTAGATAGTTGAATAAAATTATAGGAAAATATTTTTTCAAATAATAAATTTATGTAAGGACCCTTTAAAATCGCCACTGAAAATTCAGCATTTTACGAACCACACCACTTTAATGCAAAACATTATTTAACCATTGAAGTCAAGTGACGTGTTTATCTTATTTGCGCACTATATTCCAAATAGCAGACTGACGTCATAGGACGTCATATTGACAGCAATATGGCGTCTCCGACATCCTTATGACGTTGATATGACGTCTTCTGATGTCACTTTGCCACTTGAGATCTAGCGCTCAGCTTTTTTACAAACTTTTTTATTGCTTTCAAATGCCCGCATGACGAACACGCACCTCAGCAACTCGGTGAAGATATTTTAATTTCCGCAATATTCGAGAGAAACGAAAATTCCCGTTAAAACAAATGAACGAATACTCACGATCCTCCAACACGTCGGTGACTTCCTTGTGGCTAAGGTTATCGTAGGTCTTGGTGTCGAAGCCGAGACTGCTGAAGGTCTTTTGCAATTTCGTTGCGTCCTTAGTCGAGCCTTCCCGCTTGTCGAAGCCGGCAATCTCGAATTCCTCGTGATTGAAGATCACACACTTACCGCGATATTTATGATTCATATTGTAGCAGGCCGCGTCTTTCTCCACCGGCATGAGCGCGGTAAAAGTCGCACATTCGCTGAAACCGGACAAACACACCAAACATTCTTATAATTGCACGCTTGCTCTAATCTTCTTTATTCATTCTTTCTCTCATTAAGTCTGTAAAATCGCAAGAACCGGCCGGCGATTTCTGCTTTCCTGTGTACCTATTGTTCTCCGCATCATCGATGATCTTCACGTGAGCGTCGACTTTGTCAGCCACTCTTTTGACCAATTCCGACTGGACCTTCGCGGAATCCGTAGTGACGATACTTTGACTCTCGGACAGCGACGTCTGAAAAAAATGAACGGATTGAACAAAGAGGAAAGATTACATTTATAATAATATTTTATCAAAGTTGAGTCAAATCATTCGAGCACGAAATGCGCAAGACGGGAAAATGGCATTTTCCATCGAGAAAAATCGAATCTCTCCGTCCGTCTAAGAAACAATAACGTGCCGAGATACGCCGTATTCCATTGTCATCGACAACCCTAACAATGATCGATCTGATCCAGAAAAATAAAAAATCCAAGACAAATTCATTGTATCGTACAGTCTCGATGTCATACATGCGATACCATTTTCTGAACGGAAAATTACACGATTTTCAGCCTGATACATAACTCATAGGGTTGAAAATCGTACGAGTAACTCTACTTATGATAATAATTATGATAAACGCACATCCGATGAGGCGGATGGAGAATTGTTCTGCAAAACGGCATCGTCCACGGGATACGCGAAGAAGGATTCACCAGCGGCGGCGATGACGGCGGCGGCGACGCCGCTGCCGACGGAATCTATCACCGAATTAGACCTCCGCTTGCGAGAAGGTGACGTTTCACCTGTGTTCACGAGTATGCTGTCTTCGTCATTCTCCTTCTGAAAAAAAGAAAAAACAACATCGTATCACGAATACGGCTGTCAATTAGTGTGAACGACGTACACTTCGACGGCGGATTCGTTGTTACCACCACAAAATGGCAACATTTAATGTTAACCCTTATCGGACGCTAGCTTTTTATACGTGATTCTCACTAGGTTGTAGCTGGTTTCGGTAAATATGCGAAAAATTTTCAGTATTATAAGAATAACATTTTTGTTAGAAATTATTTATTTTTTGAAGGAGTATTACAAGTATATGAGTTTCAAATAATTATTTATAAGTTTTTAATGTATGATATTTTTTGAAACAATCTCCAACATGAAGGAATGGTTTTCTGTTGCAAGTTTCACAGAAGTATACTGTTGTTTTTCTTCCTCCAGGCAACTTACGATTAGATTTTGCCAAACTGATCTGGCGGATAATTCTTTCTTTGCAATTTGCTCGTTTACATATAAGTTTATTTGCGTTATAATTTCCGTTATGAGTTCGTTAATAATAAATTTTTTGAAATAATCAATAGACTGCTGAACGTTTCCAAAAATTTGGCAATTGATATTTGTAAAAGGAATCCCACTATGGAGACCATCATCATCACTCTTGATTTCAATCCGAACATCGTCTGAGTTATCAACATTTTCTATTTCTACATCATTTTCTTCTCCACTTGAAGATTTTATAGGCATAACTTTTCTTTTCTTAGGATGTAATAAGATGTGACTGCTAGTCTCATCACTTGAATCAAAATCACTTTGAGAATTGTTTTCAATACGTTCACTGCCACTAACACTATCGAAATTTATAAAATTTTCTTTATTCATTTTTGGGCTCAATATATTAAAAAATTGAGTATAAAAGGCAGTGATATATCACTGGAGATGTCAATTGCTCCGTTGCTTAATTGCTTAACTGACAAGGCAATCGTACCCACATTTGACAGAGAGCGAGTTTCGACAAGTTCCGATTTGTCACCTCCTACGTAACGTACGACCGCAGCGACGAAGTATTGTTGTCATGTGAGAGGTCACTTACGACCGATAAGGGTTAATTGGCTGGCATTCACACTCTCCCGACGTGTGCTGGTCACTTCTTGAAAATTCGCCAAACTTCTCCGGAACGATTTGCCCGCTCGACTTTCATTGCCCATCAAGTTCGACTTACGTAAAATGCCACTTTGTAGAAACTTCGCCGCGAACGCGAGCTCTAATATTTATTTATTTTTGTGAGATATCGCGTCTTGTGTGATCGGAGCGTGCAGAAAAAGTCCGATCATTTCCGAGTGGAAATTTGGACGCTATCTCGACTCTCTCGAAGGTAGTTTGCACCTACTTATAGACTAATAAAAATCTACTTTGACGATACTGACATTTGCAAACTTCTCTTTTCGATCTTTAGTTTTACAGATTTAATTTTAACGCTACTTTGAACAACCCATTTTGAGCCTAAAATATGCAGTAATGTAGGAGTAAATAATTTTATTAAAATTAAAACTGAACCTATCTTGCTATCTTAGCTCCTACTATGTTGTAGAATTACAGGTTTAACATGGGGCTAAAATCTCGACTGCGGCTTATCGGCTATTATATGTCCATTTCGGAATCACAGTAGGCACGTTACGTGTCCTATCGCAATTGTAATTAAATCAGTCAACAGCCATCGTTATCTCGATAAGCGAAACCAAAAAGGTCAGATCGATTGATAGGCACATCCGGAGAAATAGAGAGAGAATGAGAGAGAGAAAGAGAGAGGAAGAAAGAGAGAGAGAATGGGAGAGAGTACTAAGAATATCATATATCAGTTTTAACGTTACTAATGAGATTTCACTGACTCACAAATATCAGATTAATTCGATCCAATCAATCGTTCTTATCTTCTCACAATGTAGCAATGAAATCTGAAGCGTAATCTAAAGTGAAAGTGCGCGATTGATAAGAAATCGGCCGAGGGTGTTTCAGCAACAAAGTCTACAAATGTATCGCGGCAGTGTTGCAATCTCATAGAGCTACCGATTAGTCATCGCCCTTGTCGATCGTAGATTACAAAAAAAAAAATTTAGCGGAGAGATAAAATGGAACAATCGCCGGCTCGCGATGACAATGGCTGCGTTCAGCAGAACATATTATTTTACAACTGTTGGAAGAGTTTTCTGCGCTGAGATTGGATTGTTCCTCCAAATCGGCAAGAATAATCCAATCTCAGCGCAGAAAACTTCCCACGGTTGCAAAATAAACGTTTCGCCGTACGTGGTTCAATGCTTCACGGATTGTTTTCAGATTCCGTGATTCCCTCCGGCAAATTGCGCAGATAAATTTCGACGTTGTTGCAACGTCATCCTGTTCTCTATCTCGGTTGTCTTAGCGTCCTAGAAAATCGCATCCTCGTGCCCTCGACAGCCGGCAAGAGTCAGTGGATGGAATCGCCGCGAGTCAACACGAATTGACGAAACGTAAGTCGCAGCTTGGGGCAATTTGCGCGTCGGATCGAATAAACACCGGGACGATTTTGATAGGACATCCTTCCGGACTGTGTCCCCTCGATCAATTTCGAAGAAGAACGCAAAATCGATCTCGTCGATAAATAACAATGACGAAACGACTTGACATAAGGTACACTATCCGATATCGAGCGCACGTCGAGCACACACACACACACACACACAACATACTGCGACGATATCAATCTCTAGTTCGCTAATATGGAGAATTGATTCGTCGAAGCGATCTCGCGGAGAACTCCCTTCTCTTCTCCGGTTTTTCGCTCGGTATCGTTCTCGGAACGTTCGCAACGTACCTTGACTTCGGTGCCGTTGCTCGTCGAGGGTTCCATGTCGCCGAGGAGGGAGATCTGCCGAGCACCCGGTCGAGAGGTTCGCCGAGAATGGAGCGCGTCTTCTTTCGCGCTTCCTTCGCCGAAAAAGCCGATAGATACGCAGAGAGTACTCAACGTGAGGTTCAGCGATCTGCCCCCGAAATACGACTAACGAAAGGACTCGAAAACGACGGATTTTAAAACGTTCGCCTCAGAGGTGTCACCGCGTGATTATCAGAGAGCTGCTCCTACTCTACTGGCCGGCTTATCAGTTTATTATCAAGTTTGATTTTTATCGCGCTTCATAGTCCGTCGTCGAGAATGGTCAGTTTGTAAAGGCTCGCGTTAACCGCAATATCCGTCGTTCCGTCGCATCAGGATGCTTGTGGTTATAGTCGACTCGTGGCGATAGTCGGCTCCGGAACGGACTCGCAGAGTCCCACCGGAGATTGTTTACGACACGGGGACGGACAGGCAAAAACGCCGATCCGCCGATCTACATCTCTATGACGTAGTTATAATTGAAAACACAATGGAGTGACGACTCGAAGTCGACTTTGCTACAACCCCTAGAGTCGCGTGCGTCTGACGCTACTCGTAGTCGATCGAGATTCACGGTCGAAATCTCTCTCTCTCTCTCTCTCTCTCTCTCGCGTGCGCACGCTCTTCCTCCTTTTCTTTCTTCCTTCGATTAAAATTCGAAGGTGTTCTCTTTGCAATTCGCCAGAACTATCGACGCGCTGCTCGCAAAATGATCAGACATAGCGTTTATCTTACGGGGAAAATAGCTTCCGCCTGCAGCCGAGAACGCGCGCTTTTTCTCTTATCTCACAGACAGATACATTATAATTAGTTCCTGTTTCTCAGGATGGCAGAGAAAGGTATATATCGGTATAGATTGATATCGTTCGTTAATCATTAACGATCATCATTTCTCTTGATCATATAAGAATTATACGTTCACTTGTCTTCTTTCTCGAAAAAGGGGAAGAAATAGAGAGAAAGAGAGAGAGAGAGGGAGACACGCGAGCTTAAAACAAAGAGAAATTTTTATTGATTACAGATCTTTAATTTCAAGAATCCTTGCACTTCTAAATACCTTCCGACAAATCAATTCGCGCAATGTTGGAGATCCGCGGTTTACTCGGATTCGAGGAAATTCAATCCGAACTTTTCTCAATTTTCATAGATTCTTTCATATCATTTATCAGCAGATAGTGATGAGGATTCAAAGAGACTAATTGTCCTCGATTACCCGTCGAATGTTTCTCCGTCTAATGTGGGATAATGACTCATCATCTGCACGGTTCTACGCGACGATACAACAGCGACATAGAATGTAGTGAAGAAATATAGCATAAAATATATAAAAGCAGCACATAGAATACATCTGTGCTAGTGTACATACCTGAGATACATATGTATGTATGAATATATGTGTATGAAAGGTGTGATGCGTAATAAGGATATTTTTCTCCTGCTTACGTCGTTCGATAGATACGTATGACGATAGGGACGTAGGAAGATTTTTCGATCCCCGACCAAATTTGCAGCAATCTCGTCTGTGTACGCGGAAACGAAGTGACAGACGCGGTCTCGAAGCTTGTCGAAATTCTCGCATAAAGCAAGCCGCTTGCACAAACGTCTGCCCTTCTCATTGTAATTTCGCGCGACAAGGAATTGCGGTTCGAAAAAATTGCTCGCTTCGGATACGTTCCATACTTTCTCGTTTTGTTTCTTTTCTTCTCTTATCTCTTATTCGCGAAAAGCCGAGCGCAATGCATCGGAACTTGCACGTACAATCCATCGATCTCGCGCGTCATGGCATTTGATAATGAAAATCCCGATAAACAAATTCTAACAAACATCGCTACGCATCTGCGTTTGTTGCGTGTGACGTCTCTCGCGCGTCTTGGCACGCGCATGCGTCTGTGCATCTTTCCTGCTTAGCTCGCCGAGACGGCTCGCCGACCAATCGGACGCCTGTGCGAGCATTACACTTACACTTCCTGCACTTCGCGGAACTGTCAAGAAAATACACAGCGAGGAGCGATGCGAACGGACATCTGTATAGAAAAGAAAGGAGGAAAATCGCGGTTGCGGCGCAGTTGGTCGCTAAGCCCATGCAAACCCGAGCGTGACACGTCCATCTATCGAAATTAATTCGTGTTCGTACTTTCCCACTGTGACCCGTGCGATCGCGAGTCAATTCGACTGTGTGTGCTCGCGAGAGGTTCGCCGTGGTTGTGTGGTTTGCGATGCAAGTGCGATTGCCGGTGAGTAAGTGAGAAATCGGTGAAACGCGATTCTTCTGCAACACCTCGAATCCGCGCAAATCGCTCGACGGAAAATCATCTCAAGGTTATTCGCGTTCCTTTTGTTTTCGTACATTCCGATGAATGTTTAGTCACGGGTCACCTTCCATCGCAGCAATTGTGTGTAATTTACGCATCGTAACCGGTATTACGTCTAGGAAGCTGATATACACAGGCACACTTCGATCGAATCAAATCTTTGGAAGGTATATAAAGTATACTCTGAGAGAGAGAGAGAGAGAGAGAGAGAGAGAAAGTATTGGTAATGTAAACTGTCATTAACGTCTCTTTCCGAAGAATCTGAACAGGAAAAGCAATGTCATCATTTCCGTTTCAGTACTGTAATAGCATCTGCTGTCTTCTTTATCATCTCTTTGATAAGTACACACCTATATTTATTTTTCAGTAGGGTGTATGCTAGAGAAATCTTGCTAGATCTTGGTAAGATTTCAGCAAAAAGCACATAGTCTCAGCAACATGGATCTTGCAAATCAACAGATTTCAGTTAATCCTTGTCTGGATGTCAATGCAACACTTGGAATAGATGAAGCGTATCTCAGCGTTGTGAATAAATACAACATATCTATCACATTGTTTTCCGATCTACTTGAATGCTTCATGGTTTGTACTTGTCAGATCAAATCTATCACACGACGTGTGATTTCATCAAATTGACCACTAATAGTCCCAATTTTTCTGCAACAGTGCTATGGAGTACCAACAGCTGTCTTACCAGCAAACAAAAATAGTACATTAGTCATACCTACAAAATATCCCCTGCAAGTGTTTTATCAAGCTAATGATTACTTATATTGTCAGTAAGTAATTTAATGATGTACACAAGTATACCAAATTATAATAGCATTGCTATTTATAATTTATCATGTTCATTATTAAAATATTAAAATAGAGGAATATATATATATATGTATAATCACAACTCACCAATTTATGTTTCCAGAACTACGTACATTTTTAAAGAACATGGAAGTTACGGGTGGAATATTTCCCAGGAGGACTTATGCTCGGATATTTACACGATCCGTGAGCCGATAAACAGTTATCTTCGTAAGGCAGAAAAGTTTACAACACTCACATATTTTTAATCCGTGGCACTTCGATCATAGACCGATCAATAGTTGTTGTTCCTCTTTGCAGCGATATTTGTAGCTTTCATGGTGTTTACCCTCTTATGGGTCTTATTCGCAACATGTAGGGTGGTTATACGTGTGGTGAAAGGGAAATTATCGCCGGACACGGTGCACGATGTGAGCTCTCTTTACACAAATATGCATGTCGTCGTTGCATGTGTCAGACATACACTTACACACTGCTCGATTACCTCATGTATTTACAGGACTTGGATAGACTTCAAGAAGCAGAGACGTCGAACCCAGTAATGAGGACCAGCAGAGTCAGTACCAGAATCCGTTCGGTCGACACATTCCGAGGGTATAGTTTTGCAGCTACGCGCAAACACGATGTTTGTGCGTAATGTCAAATGTTTAATGTCAAGTACCGTATATACGACCGAAATCGTTTTCAGGATCACTATATTATTGATGATATTCGTTAACAATGGCGGTGGCAAGTATGTGTTCTTCAATCACAGCGCTTGGAACGGCCTGACCGTCGCGGACTTGGTTTTACCTTGGTAAATAAATTGCGTGTATCTTATCGTCATTATTACGCACACACATATTGTACTGTACCCTTTTACGTGTCGCTTCATGCTCAGGTTTGCATGGATCATGGGATTGTCTATTACCATATCGAAACGGTCGGAACTTCGCGTATCGAATTCACGCGGCAAGATTATCTTACGTTGCTTGCAGCGCGCGTTTATCCTTACGCTTCTCGGACTGATGTTGAATTCGATTTACACGAAGTCGTTGAAGGATCTCCGGTTTCCGGGTGTTCTTCAATTGCTGGCTGTTTCGTACTTCGTGTGCGCCGCCATCGAGACCGTGTTCATGAAGGCGCACTCTCAGGTTTGATTGAGTAACGTTTCCGGCTCTACCGTAGTGTATATACACACATACACACACGTACTCACACACGGTAGTGTCCACATATTACGTACACACGAGTCTGTCTGCGAGATCAGTTTGATATAATTTATTAATTCTCTAGGACGACTTGTTGCAGTTCGGTCGATTCACAGTATTGCGAGACATTCTGGACAGTTGGGCGCAATGGTGCATTATCTTAGCGATCGCGACGACGCATACTCTCATCACTTTCCTCATGCCCGTTCCGGATTGTCCGAATGGATACTTAGGACCAGGTGGTTACCACCATTTCGGAAAGGAGGTCAACTGTACCGGAGGCGCAGCTGGATACATAGATAGGCTCGTTTTCGGTAGTCACATGTATAATAAGACACACAATCCTGTGTACGGTACCATTTTACGTCACGATCCTGAAGGTATGGCACACGGTTCTTATGTTTCTTGTCTTATCAGTGAAATTCCGTGTTTTTGTCCCATCAGTCAAGGTTAAAATTCTGCTGAGGAATGCTGCGTTCGTTAACGTAACACATTTGCAGGAATAATGAATACCATATCTGTAATACTTGTCGTGTATATGGGGGTGCACGCTGGGAAGATCTTGCTGCTCTATTACCAATGTAACGCGAGAGTGGTCCGTTGGCTGCTATGGTCTGGTGTCACGGTAGGCTTCTTGCAGTCTACAATCGTGTACAGGCGGCATGAAAGAAAGAAGAAAGTGCAACTTACACGAATAATAACAAGTAACGTCGATATTTACAGGGTCTTATCGCGGGTATATTGTGTCATTTCGACAAAGAGTCTGGAGTGATACCGGTCAGCAAGAAGATGATGTCGCTTTCCTTTGTTTTGACAGTATCATGTTTTGCATTTTTATTATATGCCATCTTGCATTTCTTCATCGATTACAAGCAATATTGGAGCGGAGCTCCATTCATTTACGCAGGTTTGTGTGCATTTAATTTCGTTTACGAGTTGCACAAATTTGTGTATATGTCTGCAAAATTATCCACAACGATGTAACTGTGGGTCTTCTTGTTTCAGCGATATTTTTACGCATTATTTCTTCTCTTTTTTTTTTCACAACATGAAGATACACTTATTTCGCTTTATGTTCAAAAAGACAATCTGCTTTAAAAATCTTAAAATTAAGAGACAAATAGATGACTAGTATTTGTTTTAGGTTTGAATCCGATCACCCTTTATATCGGTCATATAATAACTATGAATTTATTCCCATGGGCTTGGAAGTTGACACACGCTACGCATTGGTCGTTACTCGCTATGAATCTGTGGACTACAACCTTATGGGGTGTTATCGCATATTGGCTTTACTTGAAAGACGTTATCATATCTATTTAAAATTATTTTCGAAGCAGCTGCTACATAGTGACGGTCGTTATTGTATAATATATTCCCGCGCGGAATTAAAGAAACCGTTACATTGTAATACCGCGCGTTAACACACGCTTATAAAGTTAGGAGAAACGTGAATCTTGAAGGCGAATATTTTCGAGCCGCCACAGTGGCAAAAATAACGAAACGGAATGAGAAGCGTAGCTCTGCGGCACGTAATTGGTGTTAATGTTCTTTGACGAATTTTATAAAATTATACATGTTACAATTCATTTTAAGCACACACCGTGTACTCATTTTCTAAATAAACAATGCTTTTTGTAAAACTCAATCATAGAGTAATTTTAGAAGTTTGGTGAAAAAGCAAAACACTTTTTTTGGAAAAAATCAATTTTATTTTTCGACATAATCTCCTTTAAGAGCTATACACTTGGTCCAACGATTTTCCAATTTTTTCATCCCGTCCAAAAAATAAGTCTTGTCAAGCTCCGCAAAATAGTCATTGACGGCGGCGATAACATCCTGATTCGACGAAAATTCCTTTCCACCGAGCCAAATTTTTAATTTCGGAAACAGAAAGAAGTCGCACGGGGCCAAGTCCGGAGAATATGGCGGATGAGGGACCAATTCAAAGCCCAATTCATGCAACTTTGCCATTGCGACGGTCGATGTGTGGGACGGCACGTTGTCTTGGTGAAAGAGCACCTTTTTGCGCGCCAATCTTGGCCGTTTTTCCTTCAATTCGTCCTTTAAACAGTCCAATAACGCCGCATAATAGGCTCCCGTTATTGTCTTGCCCTTTTCCAGGTAGTCAATCATGATGATTCCTTGAGAATCCCAAAAAACAGTGGCCATCACCTTTCCCGCCGACAAGACGGTCTCCGCCCTCTCCGCCGCACTTTCACCAATCGTTGTCCACTGTTCTGACTGCTGTTTGGACTCGGGTGTGAAGTGGTGGATCCAAGTTTCGCCCACAGTGACGAATCGGCGCAAGAAACCCTTCGAATTGCGATTAAACATCGCTAAACACTGCACTGAAATGTCCATTCGAGCGCATTTTTGGTCGACAGTCAACAATCGTGGCATCCATTGCGTAAACAGCTTTTTCATATTCAATTTTTCGCGTAGGATATCGTGCACTCGTGCAGATGAGATGTCTACAGCCTTAGCTATCTCGCATACATGCACTCGGCGGTCTTCCATTACGATATCACAGATTTTTTCAATGATTTCCTCCGTGATGACGGATGATTTCTCAATCGGCCGTCCGGAACGCGACTCATCCTCAATGCATGTATGGCCACGTTTAAACTCATTTATCCACAAATAAATAGTCTTCAACGCTGGGGCAGAGTTCCCATAAACTTCGTCCAACTCGGCTTTGATCTGCACGGCCGTTAACTTCTTCAGATGAAAATATTTTATGACAGAACGGAACTCAATTTCCTCCATTGTTGCGGCGAATGCGAAAGTGGTCGATTTAGACGGCTGTCAAACGTCAACTACGCGTCACATTGGGCTGAAATTTTGACAGAGGTCGCTTGAGAAATAAGGGAGAATTCACACCTTGACAGAGAAGCAACAGCCAATCAGAATTCGCGCTGATAGTCGACAGTTTCTGCTTTATTTACTGCTTATTACCAGCGCGAGTTCTAAATGGCTGCTGCTTTTCTGCCAAGATGTGAATTACCCCTAATACTTGCAAGCAGTGATGTCGCTTTATGAATTGTGGCGCCATCTCATGGAAATTTACAAAACTTTACAACTACATTTTTTCATTTTTTCACCGACAACATTGGTATATAAATATATTCATTTATTTATAACACTTACTACTTTTAGGATTCACATATGTCCTACAATTATTTACAATGTAACTTAAAACTAAAACGCATAAGGTAGATTGAACTTAATGTAATAAAGTCATACTTAACACATAACAATCACTGGTGGCTCGTAGCAAACTTTGAAACTAAAAAAATAACAGGCTGTTAGAGCAAGATTCAAACCGCTTAGCGGAGACTCAAACCTCCCGTTATCGATGTTGGTTTTCTCGCAACCCGGCTAGGTGGCGTCAGATCGTCCGGTTAGTCGCGTATTTGGTTATACGGTTACAGGTAGGAATGCATTGAGAAGAGCTGAATGTATTAAGGCTTCAATGTTTTCAACTAAAGCACAGTTAATAAAACGGACCGGAAAGAACGGTGTTGGACGTTATGATTTTTTAAAGCTCTTAGCTACTGAATATCAAATAACGAAATCTAAAGGTAAAGTACACAATGTGCGCACGCGCGTACTACGTGTTTACATATGTTTCATCCGAAGGATTGTGTTAATAACAAACCGTTTTTTTATTGTTTATTTCATATCACTTATAAAAGACGCGAAAGAGCAAGTGTTGGCAAATTTGGCAAACTTTGCTTACGACCCCATAAATTATGGATACATGAGGCAATTATCCATAATTAATTTGTTCCTTTCTGCTCTGTCTGAGAACAACCCAAAATTAGTACGTTTTGCCATTGGTGGTATTTGTAACTTGTGTCTAGGTAAGTCTGTTTATCATAAATTTGGAAGAAAATTTCACATACAAGATATATCTCATCGTGTAATGTTTTTTTCTCATTTAGATGCCATAAACAAGATATATATATTACGTAATCAAGGTGTCAAGTTGATATCATCACTGCTTTCTTCCCAAGATGAGGATACTGTGCTCTCGGCAATTTCTACTTTAATGTTTCTGATTACATCTGAATCAAGAGAAGAAATAATATCAGCTGATATAATTAAACATATGTTGGAACATTTACATAGTTCTAACATCTGTATTAAAAATTTAGCATCCATATTTCTGGCTGACTATTGCCAAGCAAGTGAAGTAGAGAAAGTAAAGGAAAGAGATAACAACTAATTCACTCATAGAAAATGAATATTCAAGATAATTAATATTGTACATATATGTACTATTCTGTATATATATATACACACACACACACATACACACACATATATATTTATTGGGATCAGAATTATCATATAATTTTCACTGCAAGAGATAATAACATCATGAAGCTGATCCAATTTTTTGCTGGGTTCCTCAAACATTATCCTGTAAGGATATCCAATGTGAGAACATTTGCTGACTCAACCATGAATCTGAGAGAGGGAGACCAAGTGTCGATTTTCAGAGTGATAACAAATGAGGACATATTCAAGTTTGCTGAATTGACAGGTGATTATAATCCAATACACGTTGATTCAGCAAAAAACATCGTACATGGTGCTTTGCTCAATGGCCTAGTGTCAGGAATAATAGGTACAAAGTTACCCGGTGCAGGCACTATAGTTATTGAGCAACATCTAATGTTTCCCAGACCATGTTATGCTGGTGACTCGGTAGAAGTCACAGTAAAGATTTTATCTGTCAGAAAAATCATCACATGTAGTTACTTGTGCATTGCCAATGGAAACAAGCTTGTATTGGAAGGAGAAGCAAAACTTATGAGGAAATTGTTATAAATCTCTCGCATCATTTGTAAGAACTTGAATAAGATATTTTACTTTTTAATGAAGACAAGATTGTACCAGATCGAGAAGCAAAACTTGCGAGAAAAATGTTACGATTCTCTTGATAATTGTAGGAATTTTAATAAAGTGCTCTATCTAATAATGTAATATGTACGCATAAATGTGAATTTTTGTTATTAACATATCTCTTTCAAATGATGGACAGATGTGCTTGCATAATTTATAATTAAAATTATATCTCTCAGAAAGTTCTTCTTTTACCATTGTGCAACAGCGATTCTGTTACCTAAACATCAGTAAAACCTTTAGGTTCAAGAAAATTATCTGTTGACCATAATCTGGCATACAAATCGTGTATAAATCAGAGCAATGAAAGTGAAACACCCTTGTTGCACGAAATCCGAATATACAAGGTTTTGCTTAGCAAGCGCTTCAGATATGACCCATATATTCGTGGCAACGTTACGACAGAAATGTCAGTGAAATTTCAATGAAATGTAAAGGATCAATCTTATCGCACTCGCGAGGATCACGCAGTGAGCATAAGTCATTCATTTGCGCGTAATCGCAAGCAGATATTTATCGAGTCGAGGAGAAACTTGATATCCTTTACCGTTATACGTAATATACTTTATACATTCATTTGCTGTTATAAATAATATATACATATCAAAATTATTCAATATACCCGCGGGAGCACAGTTAACTAAGTCCGGATTAAGCAGTGCTTTCATTCAATTTCCAGGCCAAAATGTATCTGACATTAATGATGGTAGTCCTGTACGTATCGTATCCCTACGTAGGAGGAAACAATATTGTTCCAAGTATAACCAAGTCATCGACAAACTCGAACGAACCCGGCTGTGTTTGTGGGATATTCCTAAGTGGGCAATTCAAGAAAGGCAGCAAGGAGCAACCTAAAGGACATCCCGCGCTCCTCCACGAGCACCCTGATACATTTCCGTGTAACACCGTCGGGAACAGGCTCTGCACCAACAAATGTCTCGAAACTGTAAGTTCTCAAAAATCCACGTTGAAATCGCGATTTTTAATCGAGACTTAAGATAAATTTTCTTACATTGCGCAGTCCTTCCGATCCTCCGCATATAAACACAAAAGTGTTTATCGATAATAAAGAGAGAAATTTTACAGATAGTGAAATATTTGCCGAACAGTGCTGCGATCCTCTGCGCTTCCATCGACCGTGACTGTCACAAGGAAAAGGTGAGAACGTTTGTTATTGCTGTTATGTTGTTACTTTTGCAAAGTTATTGCGAAAATAACTATTATTTCACTCCGAGATCGTAAACTTTTGATGCATTGTGTGCGTGTGTGATCTTCCGACAGGCTTATCTCTTCATCAAGAATTGCAAGGACGAGTGGACGAATACGAATCTTTCCGCGGGCAGGGAATACTGCTGCAAGGATGGCTTGCCGTATAAATGTTACTGATATTTGAATTTGACGCGATCCTTTTGTACGATGACTCTAATTTATAAATTATAGGCGATCTAAGTGACGTTTATAATAAATACACCGACTCGACAACCGTGAGTACTTTGAATATCCCTCCGTGTGCTCTAAATATAGCTAGTAGAGATCATCGTGTGCACTCTCCTCAAAAGACACGCAGGAATTCAGCGTAAATGCCCGAGATGCCGCTTTCTATATTTAGATTTTGAGGTGTGGGAATTTTGCGTGTACACAGTGAACGCACATCCGAAAGCCGTGTGTGTGTGTGTGTGTGTGTGTGTATGAGAGAGAGTTCCTCTTCGCAAAATCCAAAATTGCAAGTAACTATTGGCTCGCGAAGTGCGACTCCACTTTCAGTTACTGGGTCAAGTTCAAGCATAACCCCGACAATTTTCACGAGGCTGCAGAGCGCCTTGGAATTTTACATCGTTCAGTCAGTTATCTGCGAGATCTTGGAAGACGCTCAAAATGCGCGCTGCCACACCGTTGTGAAGTGTCGCGAGATCGCTGGCAGACGGACAGTTTGCGTTCGCGAGACGACACGAGAGAAGTCAACAGGCGCAAAATGTGCGCACGACTCTTGGCCTGCCCGTTGTGCTCTCAGCCTGGATTTCTGACACTCGACGCGCTGCGAGCTGGACTCGTGAGTGTGGCGACCCGGCCCCTCGTATGCCCTGTCTGCAACGAAGTGCTGTTGGGCATAGACAAATTAACTATACACCTGTTCGGTCATACGATCAATCTGAGCAACAACAATGCGACGACGGAGTCGTCCAAGCACGTAGACGTTGTCCTCCCCGACGAGCGTCTGATCGCGCTCCATAATCTGCACAATGTCGCCCCGCAGAACTGGAACGCGCTGATGAAGATGCAGCAATTGAACAAGTCGCAAGCTTCGAGCGGGACGAGCAGTCGCGCGGAGTCGTCGGGGAGCAAGGTCCATGTTACGAACTCACAGTCCCAAGTGCAGAATCAAGACTCGCTTGGCAAGAATACGGCTCAGCAGTTCGTGTCGGATTACAATTACGATGTGATCAAGATCAATATCCGGCCGAGCGAGGATCACGGCGCCGCGTTAGGGGCAACTGCGAGCCTGCAAGAGGTACTGAAGACACACTGTGTCGCGCAATCCTTCTGCAACGACAACGTTAAGCAGCTGAGCGTGTCCCGAGAAAATGCACCGACGGAGAAGAGCGTGTCGGACTTCGGCAACGACTGGATGGAGAAGCGGAGCTGCGGGCCTGCTGTGGACGCTAACGTCTACCAAGGTATCGAGGCGGGTTGCATGGAGTCGAGCAACGGTCAACACATCGCGAAGGAGAGACCGATGATGAGTTTAATGGACAAAGAGAACGACCTGACCGACTTCCAGTCGATCCAGGACGCGGTGCCGATTTGCTGCATGGACACGTCGCTGGAACAACGGCACGACGACAAGCAGAGTCCGCGCGATACGAAGGAACCGATCGCCGAGGATCGAGACAACGGTTCGAAGGAGCAGAGGAGGATACTGGCCGTGCAGACGTGCGCTAAGATCTTCCCAAGCGCCACGCCGAAGGAGAAGACTGAGAGGTGCGACGTATGCGGCTTCCACTTCCCCGACGTCAACATCTTGACACTGCACCAACAGCTGGTGCACGAGCAGGAGTCGGAGAACGCCTCGGGAGGGAAGGTTCTGAAAAATTACTCGTGTCACCTGTGTTCGAAAGTATTCAAGATGAGAGGCAGCTTGATGGTGCACATGAGGGTTGTGCACATCGGCCATAATTTAGGCAAGTGATCGCGACTACTACTTTCGAAACTCTCTGTTCGATCGGTTCAATCCAATCTAATGATTTATGTTTATACACACACACACACACAGGTTCTTTACCTAAAGACGGCCAGATCGAAGTGGCACACGGCGAGGTCGGCTACAACTGCCCAACGTGCGGGAAGAGATTCAAGAAAGTGAGGATATTCCCCTGCTTTCTCGCCCCTTTGACGTAAAACTTTGTCGTAACGTAAACACGCCTAGTCGAAACCGCTCACGGTAATCCCCCGCTTGTATATATATATATATATATATATATATATATATCTTTTTCTCTGTTTCGCCGGCGTGACAGGAGCAACACGTGATACAGCATCTGAAAACGCACGAGGGCAAGCAGTGGGAGTGCGACGTCTGCAGCAAGATGTTCACGACCAAGTACTTCCTGAAGAAGCACAAGCGACTGCACTCGGGCGAGATGCCGTACAAGTGTAAGATATGCGACAAGAGCTTCACCTTCCAACAGTCGTATCACAAGCACAGGCTCTACCATAAGGACGACAAGCCTCACACCTGCGCGACCTGCGGCAGATCGTTCAAGGAGCTCTCCACGTTGCACAATCACGAGAGAATACATACCGGGGAGAAGCCGTTCGCGTGTGAGACATGCGGTACGTTGAAGGAGAGCACGGCGGAGAGCTCGGGAGCGAAAGCGACACCCTATAACAGGTCCACGCCGGTATCGGATTAACTAACAATTTAACTGCCGATTACCGTGTTCTCGTTTTGCCTAGTGTCTGTAACAATGTGCTGCGTGCATGACAGCAGGTAATTTCCAAAGAGCGCTGGTTATTCGGTTAGCGTGAATCAATGCAACGAATGCTCTTAACAACAACGACGAGTAATCCCCCTGTATTCCCCGTATTGATTCTTCCGCAGGGAAGTGTTTCCGCCAGCGTGTTTCGTATTTAGTCCATCGTCGAATTCACACGGGAGTGATGCCTTATAAGTGCACAATGTGTGGCAAAAGCTTCCGATACAAGGTATTCTCCGTACGATCCGCAATACGCTTCGGCCGTCGCGTGTCTCGCTTATCAATGCCCCTCGTGTTTGTGCTTCCAGGTGAGCCAACGAACGCACAAGTGTCCCGCGCAGGCAGCACCGGTTGGTGCAGCGCAGCAATCGCCGGACGCGATTGCACAAAAGAATAACGACGAGACGACCAGGCTGCAGGCTAACAACACTTTACAACAATCCGTAGGGGAATCGATGATTAATACCGTTGATAAGGAGGAGAACAAATTTGTACTTATAATAAATGCTGAAGGACAACATGTTCTAGCACTGCAGTCGGAGATAAACAATATATCTACGGAGAAAGAAGGAGGAAAGCTGGAAGGCGCCGATAACACAGACAAAAATTCGAGAAGCAAGACGTGGAGCACTGACGATCTTGATTCCTTCAAGCTCAAGGAGCCTTCTGAAACAATCGAGAAGACGCAGTCGGAGAAGATAAATATGAAAAACGACTTTCTCTCGCTGATGATGTCGCGTCTTGAGAACAGCGTGTCCTCTTCCACCTTTGAAATGGAACATCTGAGAGTATCATCGCCCAAGCAGAAAGAGAATTTGATAGACTCTTATACTGACTTTTCGCAGATCTCTGATAACGCACAGATGAATATCGTGGATTCAAGAGTGGAGCAGAACCTTACTCGCGACAAGGACGTGTCCGATTCTTTGCAAACCATAAACGTAGAATCATTGAAGGAATTACTGTACAGTATTGATAGAAAATAAAGCGACTGTGTGTGTATATACATATATATATATCTGTGTAATGTAAAAGTACAAACTAACGTTACGTTAACGTCGTCTATCGATCGTAGATCAATATATAGAAAAGCAAAGGATATTTATTCTAATTCTAACATACATGAACAAACATACACGATTGTAATTACGTTTCGCCAACTTTGTACATGAACCACATGTAAACTGGACTAATGAAAACAATGATGTCACATTTCTATATCGACAGTAAATTGAATTGGATATTTTATTTCATACGTGATTTCACGCTCCAAATATCCGACGTCTCTCTCTCTCCCTCTCTCGATTCCTTTCTCTCTCTCCCTCAAATGATTTACAAGACGGTTGACGTTACTCGTTCGTCATGATTTATCCTTCAGTGCCCGTCATCTCACATGTATATCCGCTGGAGATTCACGAATCGCCGCTGACGCGCTCGCGTCGAACATCACGGTGGATGCGCATTGCGGCGTGACTCTCGCGCGTTCTCGCGACGCGATTGGCCAACGCGCCGCTGCCCGAGGCGCGACCGCCAATCGGCGAGTGTGGCGCGGTAGCCGACGGCGCTGGCGGCGCACGCACTTTCGAACGCGCTGGAACACCTGCGTCTTCTGCAACCACTTCGGTCGAGATATCTCGTAGCAGACGACGCGCAGGGATCGACTTGACAGCTCACTCTGTATTTTCACGTGTCGCCTCGCGCATCGCGTTGCGTAACTGGAGAGTCCGACTTCCAGGGGAGGAGCTCCCTTTTTGCGGTAAGTGGAAACGTAATCTCTCCCCGTGGAAGGGAAAGACGCGCGCGTCCAGGGTCGCTCACGTCGTGGTCGCCGTGTCGCGTCGTCTCGTGCCGTCGACGCGTGCTACGACGTGGTGCGTCCACGGGAACACGATCGACGAACGTGCGTAGGCACACAGCTGATTCGTGTCAGGTCATTCGGGGCTGTCTCAACATCGCTCAAGCAGTAAAATCGTGCCCTGCCGTTTATCGACGGCCAATTGGCCGCTGCCAAACGAACTGCTCAGCCAATCCGAGCTGCTACCGTCCGCTTGCTTGCTCATACGCTCGCATTAAGCGAGCTCGGGGACTGCCGAGAGAACCTGACATCTGTTACGACATCCGGAACGACCTCGTCGTGTCCGTGGTGCCACGAGTTCGCGAAACTGTTTCGCCGTCGTCGCGTCGGCGAGCCGAGCCCTCGTCGCGACGACGCGTTTACTCGCGCGTCCATGTAATGTCACACAGCGTCGCAGTGGCGCATATTTCGATCGGTTTGAACGCACGACGATCGACCGGACCTTGGCACGCCTGAATGCGTGCGTTTATATGCAACGCAACGCGTGCGCTGCGTCCCACTGCGACACCACGGGCGGAGGATTTTCAACGGCGATGTCCTACGCACGTCCGTCTGAAGAACGACGCGTGCTTCTCTTTCTCTATCTTCCTCTCCCCCTCCCTCCCTCCCGGTATCGTTAATTCTCGATTTTAAATTTGTCCGCCATCACGGCCTACCGCGCGTCATTATGCGACATTGCCTCGTAAATCCGCGGCACGAAGTCAAGGTAATTGCGCGATATGTGCTAATGAGTTGTTTTGTCGCAGCGGAATAACGGGCGCGTCGAGCGACGACAAATCTGCTCGCTTTTTCTTCTCCGCAGCGGAGCGTCATCGATTTTCGCTGTCGATAACGCCGAGGCGCGGTGTCGCTCGCCTAAAACGCATAAAACGTCGCGTTACATAAACGACCACGCGTAGCCGTGTATTTTTCTCTCCCGACTCTCGCGTGTTTGAGAGTGGCGAACGATCAATCGGTCGGTCGGCGAACGAGCGAGCGACACACGCACGAGTGAGTGAACCGCGTGATCGACGCACGATACGCGATAAAATACGGTTTCTCTCGCGGAAAAGTGTCGTGCGGCCGATTTATGTAAGCGCCTCTCTCGCCGAGGCCGGTTCGCTCACGCGTCGCTCGCGCGCGCGAGCGACTCTGGCAAAAGTGAAAATTTAAAAAAACGGCCGAGCAAGATGGCCGTTCGCGCCGCGTCGCTGTCGTCGCGCTGCGACTCGCCGCGTTCCCGAACACACCTGACTCTACCAACAGCGCTCGGCTGCGACGCGGCGACGTACGTGCGTGCGTGCGTGCGTCGTTCGTTCGTTCGTTCGTCGCGCGTGTGCGTGCGTGCCTGTCAGTCTCGTCCGCCTGCGTCTCTCTGCCTGCGTTCACACGTACGTGCGTGCTCCGATTGCTCGCTCGCTGGCCAGCGCGTGACGTTAGCCGAACGAACGGGGGCGGAGCGTCCTCCGGCCTCCCAATTCTAACCAACCCGATAACCTGTCGCATTCCGCCGATTCGCCTTCAGTACGGCTCAATGTGTTCAGTGTGTCGCTTCGTTCGTGTTTATTTGCACATCGTCGTCGTCGTCGGCAGTGGTGTGTGCACGCTCATCGCCCGCACCGTGTACGGATAGCCGCTCTGCCCCCCTCCCCTTGCGATCCTTCGAGCATCGTTCGTACCTACCTATCTACGTGCGTACATGCATGTGTATGCACGCGTGCATGTGCGTACGTACGTTCGTCCGTCCGTCCGTCGCTCGTGCACTCCAGGACAATAAGGAAACGTCGCAACAACGACCGAGAGATACGCTGAAATCGCGCGATGTCCTGGGCATGTTTTCTCGACATTCAGGTAAAAGGGTGCATCGGTTAGTTGCCTTTTTCTCTCTCTTTCTTTCTTTCACTCTCGCATATATACACGCATATATATTCCCTCTTTCTTTCTCTCTTTCTCTCCTTTCTTTCGAAATGACTCCGACGAGTCGAAGAGAACGTTGGAGGCAGCGCGTAGGGTGGAAGGAGGTACCCGAGCGAGCGGTGGGTAGACGGAAGGGAGGAGTATGGAAGAGCCCGGAGGGGAAGGAAGAAGGGGGCTTCTCTTTTTTGGAGGACCTCAACCTGAGGTCACAGAGAACGACGGAGAGCAACAGAGAGGAGAGGAGCGCGAACAGAGAGTGGAACGAGAGAGAGAGAGAGAACCCGTCCTCCATTACTCGCGAGCGAGCGCAAATGGTGGCTGGCTAGCTGGCTGGCTCGCTCACTCACTCACTCGCACGCTCGTTCTCTCGCACGCACGAGTCTTTGTTACGCTCGTTCAAAGCAACCTCTGGCTTTCGGGATTCGCCAGCGGAAAGAAGGAAATCGAAGCTCCGGGGAGGACTCTTCTCCTCGCTCTCTCGACGCTTCTTTGTGCCTTTATCGCGGTTCCTCCTCCGCGGGAAGGCGGACTTGGTTGCCGTCATGTCAACGGCACAATTCTGTGTTAGTCACTGATAACGCGCGGACGGACGGACGGATGGAGACGAACGGTGCAGTCGTAGTGTTTGTTATGATTCTCGGTTCGTTACTATCTCTCTTCGCTACTGCCGCCGGGGGAAAACATTAATTGCGTATCGTACCCTGACCGTTTTATTTAGTCACGCTCTTGTTATCCGAGCGCATATGGCTCGCTTTGCCAAGGCACGAGGATTTTTTTTGTTAGAAATCGTGATATCGATATCGCTGGCGTCGCGCTACCACCCGCCGCCGCTGCCGCTAAGCAGTTCGTTGTGTATCACGCGTGGCGTGCAGCAGAGCAGCGTACCAGTCGAACGATAAAATCGCCGACCGCGACCGAACGGGGCATTTAAATCCTTCCTTTGTGTGCTCATTTAAATGTAACACCTGGCCGTGCGCGCGATAAATAGGCGGCCTCTCTTCCTCCAGCCAGACCGTGCGGCATTCTTGCTCGTTTGGACTTCGAACGCAAGCGATAATCGAAAGTAAACCGCGCGCGAGCCTGATAGCGTTGTTAATGTTTTCCTCCAACAAAGGAGGTTGGAACGAGGAAACTCGGTATTCGCGAGTGTGCAGTGGTGCCGTTCTCGTCTGGCCGCAAGTCTGCGCGATCGAGATATATATCCCTCATAGCGTTCCTTCTTCTCCATTGTGTCGTTCTTCTCGTCTCTCTTGTTATGTGCACACACATTTGCACGGAAATAGGAACGTTGCTTAGGTTGCGCCGATTTACGACTTGACGATGCACCAACTCGACCCGTCCGAGCCTCCCTCCTTCCATTTTTGCGTTCCGATTGTCCGAAGTTGTCTACTCGAATTTTGGAATTACTTCGACCGTTGTGTGTCAGTGCGTTATAGTGCGTGCGATCGGTGAAAAGTACTCCGTACCGTAATCGTCCGTAAATGCCGAAATCTCTCGTCGAATCTCGAGATTACCCTCGATTCGATCCTTCCTGTGAATTTCGCTATACACGTTGCGTGTGTACCAAGTGAACGATGGCACTCGTACTTGTAATTGTCGATCGCGTGTTGAATTGAAAACAACTGAGTTTCTCGTGCTCGACTACATCTTTGTGATCAAGGAAGAGCTCTCTACCTTTGTATTTCCTTGTCTTTTCTTTGCAGACAGAATAGTGGCATGAGTCGATTAATCTATGGCAGATCAACAAGATCAGTCGTCATCAGGGGGGTCTGTAGAGAAGGCCAGTGCTGCAGCGGACACCTCTAAAGCTAGGGGGAAAGGCTCTAGCAGTGGTTACAGTAGTTACAGAAAACGACAAAGTAGCAGTGCAATCTCAGATACGGTGGAGGAGAAGAGACGTAGACAGATCACTGACGACCCGCAGACGTCCCAAGTTGTCGGTAACACAACGCACACACATTCGATCGATTCTTCCAAGGGGGAAGTTAGACTCAGAGGTGAACGAAGAAGTCATGGAGCTGGCTTAGAATCTTATCCAGGTACGATTATCCAGCGTCTACTCATCCAGAGATAAGGTGTTTTGTCACAATATTTCTTTTTCTGCTCGTCGTTGTGCGTAATTCTATGTAACATTATTGCGTTATTGCACAATCTTGGCAAACTAATTCATTATCGTTACGCGATTATCTTGTTCTATGCTTAGATCAATTTTCTTCTTGAACTTGTTGTTTGTCTGAGGTTTCCTCTAAAAAGTCTTTCTCTTTATCGTGTTTATAACGTAAACACCAGATAAAAGTTTATTCAGCTTCGGCTCGGTCAATAATTACACATATAATGATTATTTGGAAATATTTCCATAACAGATACTAACTGGAGGCCACATCATAAAGTTCATCAAGCCAACTATAATATCGGTAGTAGCAGTACGAGGGTGCGTAGTGCAGCAAGGACAAGTCTGCCAGAGTTAAATTTAACAGCCACCGATTGTGTGGCCTCGCGAACCCGTTCTCGTACACCACAAAATCCACAAGCGTTGACACAGGGAGCTAGCAGTTACGATCTGTCATTATCCAGTGGATATAGCCGGAAAACAGCTACCACCTTCAGCGACGTAGTACCTTCCTCAAGTACGACGTCACTCACTAGTCATCCATCCACATCGAGAGGACGAGGTTAGTGCATATCTTTTCTACTCGCATTCTTACCGATTGCAAGAAGATATGATGTGTGATTTGAGTGAAGATACCAGTTTTGCCTTAGCATCGTTTCAATCGATCACACACAAAGGCCTCGAACTAACAGCGATATTCCGTAGATCAGAGATTTTAGTGATACACGTTGTTTCTATGTATTGACAGAAATTAATCTGTATTTTTTGTTTTCTTCTTATTTTTCTTCCTTTATGTTTTCTAACACTAACGATAAGAGAGGTACTTCTCTATGTATGATTCAAAATTTATTGGATATATATATATATATATATATATATATAAACATTTAATTTGCATTAAAAAAAATAAAAGTAAACGCAAAATTAATAAACTCAGTATTCTGGAAATAATTCACAATGAACATTATAATATTGGTAAAAGAGAAAACATTTTTCTGTTCGTTTTAATTTCTAGCTACTTGTGTAGCTACTATATTTACCAAGTTAATTGTTGTGTTATTTCAAAATATGATACATCTTTTCCATCTAACCAATTTCTAATAACTAAGAAGAGAGTAGTAAATATATAAATCTGATAGGTACAATGTGTGCAACAACATTGTATACACAAAAACAAGAAAGAACAAATTGCGTAGTTAGGTAGTATCTTAGAGCTAACCTATAGTTACATAAATCCCAGCAAGATTTTATGGAACATGTATTTCCGTATTTACGCTGATATACGTTCACACTTATACGTATTTCTATACGTACCAACACGTATACACGTATCTCTTTTTGCAACGCCTGCAGTCTTATTCTTTGGTAGACTTTTGAAATTACTTACTGAGAGAATTTAATATGATAAAACTAATAATATGTAATATGAAATCCTGAAGAATTCGTCTAAACTGTTGTGTGACATACCTCACGTGAGGGAAGCATTATACGATAAGTATAATAATTAATAATAGCAGCACACAGCACATATTCTATACACTTAGTGTAATTATATCGAGAGCTTGATCTAACAATGAAACACACAAAAATTGGAAATCAATAACATAGTCTTATGTGTGACAAAAGAAAAACTGATCAAATCAGTGTAATAGATTTAAATATTGTTGACAAGATTTTATAATATATAAAAGACCGTGATAAAAAAGAAAGGCATTTAAGTATAGAAGAATATATTCAAGAAAACATGCGCGCGGGCGCGTGCAAAAAATATATTTCAATAATAAGAGATATAGTAAAGTTAACAAAAAAGCGCAAGCGTTATCAAAATAAGAGTCATAGATCAGACTGTATCATTAGGCCTGAGGATGAGCGAATGTCTGGAAGGATTTGTGTCTGCTGTCAAAGCACTTTTTCCAATATCAACACAAACGTATCATCAAGAAGGTAAGCCTAAGGAGTACACACTTCGTATCACAATTTTCTTCCCCTTATTTTCTCTTACAAGTTCGTGAGTAGATGTCTTTAAGCGAATATCAGAGTCATTGAACTCCATTCTAAACTTATTCCCTACATCCATATGCAAGTATCATCACTTACTATAATTATACCGCCAGGTAAACTCGTGTGTCAGGTTTTATTTATGCATGATTTTAGTTATGTAAATACTTAGGGAAAATACGATTCCAGCTATTGTACTACATTCTATTCAATTTCGACATATAATCACCACAAAAATTATATAATATTTATAAAAAATGCATATTAATGCATCTTGACTTAATATTGAAGCATTAAAATCTGTACTTCTTAAATTTTCTGAATTTTTACTATATGCGCACAGGGTGAAATTATTATTAACAATTTATATATATATATAATTACATATATTAAAAATACTAGGAATGTTTCGTACAATTTTAATATCTACTATAATATAAACCAAGAAATTGTGACATTCTTTATAAATAATGTTTGATAAATATATTGTACTAAAATTTTATGTGAAAACTGTTTTCCAAGATTTTCGTAAAGTTTCTTATAAACATGTGCAGCTTAAGATTCATAAATAGCTACTTAGTAATATAATGAAAAGTAAGACTAAGTATAATATTACTATATAAACGTTACATTGGTGTCATAAATATTATCATTTAAAATCGCATATGTTACATACATTTTGTATGTTTTATTTCGAAATTATAAGATCAGAATTGTTGTTTCTATCTTTTTCTTATGTATTTAATAATTCGTACATTTCGTTTTGGTAACAAGCCAATATTGATAAATATCAGTACAGTCTAATCCATGAAAGGTGAGTATGTGTTCTCCAACGGATATGGTTATTGTCGTGTTTTCTATGATCCAAATTTAATGAAACGACATCTGCCTTACCCCAAATTTGTCAAAATATCTGTAAACGAAAGAGGAAGGACAGGACAAATCTGAAGTACTTTCTGACTTAAATACGTGATGCAATATACAAGTGCTTATAGTCGCGATAACTTTTGAAACATTTTTCTCCGCGTGTCGAAGGAACCGTTTATCTCTTGTGAAAGTTGATTTTTATTGCGTAGTAATACTCTTGCTATCAATCTTTTATCACACATACAATCATCAATCTTTCCTTCTATGCTTCTTGCTAAGAATTAGCTGGTTGAAATTAGATGAAGTCTGAAATTAATATACAACGATGCTATTTGCTTTGTTACATTTTGTTTGATAAGAATTATATGTGTTGTACTATACAGAGTACAGGGATGAAAAAACAGTATTATTCGATTCATTTCTCAATGATTTTGACATCTCTCTTCGCAGTTCTCTGATATTTAACATTAAAAACATCAATACTTAAAAATCTAATTAAAATTCGCTTTTTTTTTGTATCTGTTGTAACTATTAGTATCGCGACATTTAAGCAAGCGTTATCCATTCCATGACTTTTGATTTCTACGTTTTAGAAAAAGTGTGCAACATTTGATGCATCTGTACATAATATTTGTACATAATAATGACGCCAATATTTATAAGACTTCGAATATAATTGGCAGAAGAAATTTTACATGCACATATATATATGTATGTATGTATATGTATGTATCCATCGCAATGAAAATCGTACATCACCGATATTCATCAAACTTGCGAAAATGTTTGATATTTTGAATTGCGCACAACAGAGGATTGTGAAACAGGCTTGAGATATTGTTCTTTCTCCAAAAACATCTCACCCTCTTGCATTCAACATGTTACATATACTGAAAATGCTATATATGTACTTGTACAGCAAGTTTGACACCCACATTGAAAATTATGAAAATCTGTGCAGCATTGCGTGCAGTTAGTTAGTCGAATATACAAAAAATCAGTCTCTGCTCTTCGTATCTCAATGATCGTGTGACATTTGAATATTTTAGATTCAAAGTCCCACGGCGGTGCAACTTGCACGAGCAGCAGCACGAGCAGTCAAGCTTCCAGTCAAGGTGTGAAGTCCAGCGTCAGAGTGGGTAACGCAGCCAGCAACTCTGTGGAGAGTGGTGGGGGTGCGTTGGCACATGACGGGGCAGGCACGAGTGGCATCGCATCGACAGCCACTGCCAATCCACCTGTGTCTGCCACCGTTTCTGCCAACCCAGCACACCCTCATTCTACACACAAGCATTTGCTACGCTCACGAGGGAAGACTTCTACCGAGCAGTATAAAGAACTACCGTCAAATAACAAAACTTCGGGAAAGCATCACAAGAAAGACTCTACGACGGGTTCCTGTTCAAGTTCCAGGTATAACAATGGACCCGAATATGTTTCTCTCGAGCGATTGCTTACCGAAAATTTGCCCGAGAAAAATCTCAGGCAAGGTTGCGCTCGAATAAGGAACCTAGTTTTTTGTCATAATAGCAAGTATAATTTCGTCATTTGCACACAGAGAAAAATATTGTAGCGAAGAAAAGCAATTGCTCTATTTATTTTTCTATTTTCATATAATGCTTATATTGAACGAAGAATATTTTCTTCATAATAGCATTAAAATATATACTCATCGCAAATATTAAAAAAGTTTATTATCTGAAGTACTAAACTTACTAGGATTCAGAATATATTTTGAAAAAGTTTGATGCTTATGTTGAACTTACGATATATCTGCGGATATATAAACTTATGTGATATATTCGAAAGAAACAGTATTTACTTGAATGGAATATGTATTTTTCTGTATACGGAGACTGTTTTTCGTGCTTGAGATGGTCATATTTGTCCAAAATACCAGTCTTTCAAAGTAACATTTTTGATCTTCTAGCTGCTAATAAGACTCTTGTCGACGTTGTCGTGTCACTAAGAGCTATGTTTGCTACAGGCTACTTTCTCGTGCGTTGCTCCACATATAATCGGTTTAGAAAGAAAGAAAAGAACAATTATGAGTCCCCGACACACGCGCGCATATATAATCTACACTTTGTTACAGGCATCGCTCCTCATCGCGAGTGAGGAAGCCGCCAGTGGTTGAGAGTGGCTCTGGTGGATTGAGCAGTGTGATGTCAGGTAGTGATTCTATCAGCGCTACGCCGACATCAGTATCATCCTCTGTCCCTGGTAGCCAGCTAGTCTCAACCACCGGTGAAGAGGAATCGGCATCAACTGCTACATCCGCCACCGGTAAATCATTATCGATTTTATCGACTGTTAACCACGGCGTGAAAACACTGATGCGCATGTTTACATATGAAGCAAGTGGAGGACCATCCGGTATGTCGGGTACCACTGGTGATAGCGAAAGCGATGACGGGGAAGTCGGACGATTGCAGGCTCTATTGGAAGCTAGAGGACTTCCACCTCATGTATTCGGGGCATTAGGACCACGAATGCAACACTTGCTAAATAGAAGCATGGGTGCGACTGCTGGTATAAAAAAATAATAATAGATTATTGGCTAATAATCACAGACGATGATGTACGTCGTTTTGTGTCGCATATGTTTTGGCAGAGTTTCTTCTAGTTGTCTCACATTTTTAGTACATATAATAAGTTGGGGGAAAAAAAAACATGATTGAATAATACATAGACGTACACACGCATAAGAACTGAAAAAAAAAAGGGAAAAGAAAATACCTTGTCTATCTCTCGTAGTTGTCGCATAAATTGCTTGCAATATTTCACACATTCATCGCCAAGTTCGTCATCACCTAACCTGAGTCAATACATTTCAGCTGCAAAAGCCCAACAGTTACTTCCCGGTTTGCAAAACGCCGACGACGAAGGTGAACAATTGCAAGCTGTTATCGGTATGGGGGAGATACTTGTGATGGGAAACGAGGATACTTTAACAGGATTTCCTGTCAAACAAGTGGTCGCAGCTTTAATTAATTTATTGGGAATTGAGCATAATTTTGTGATAATGACCCATGCGTGCCGCGCCCTTACGTACATGATGGAAGCGTTGCCACGGTCGTCCACCGTCGTGGTAGACGCGGTGCCGGTGTTCTTGCAAAAACTGGAATCGATCGAATGTATGGACGTAGCCGAGCAATGTCTGACGGCACTGGCCATGTTGTCACGCAGGCATAGCAAGACGATTTTACACGCGGTACGTATACTTGTGCCTTACTTGGGAAATATCACGAGATATTTGCAAGTATTTCGAAGATATTCTCGACGATCTCGCGACTGATGTGCATTTTAACATCGTGATCGATCAATGGTCTTCGTTTTTCTTTGACTTTCAGGGTGGTGTGTCAGCCTGTTTGAAATTTGTGGATTTTTTCAATATCACAGCGCAACGCGCGGCATTAACGATTACCGCAAATTGTTGTCAGAATCTCCATCCGGATGATTTTCACTTGGTAGTGGACAGTTTGCCATTATTAACGAGCAGATTAACGAATCAGGATAAGAAGAGCGTCGAGTGCGTATGCCAGGCATTCAGTCGATTGGTTGACAGTTTCCAACACGATCCTGTTATGCTGCATAAGATTATCAATGGCGAACTCCTGCAAAATTTACAACAATTGGTACGTGAGCGGAGGTTGAATGTGTGTATTTAAATCATGTGTCATATATTTATCGTTGAGTAATCTACTGTAAATCTCTGTTATTTATACGTTATTCCATATCTTCTCCATTGTAGCTTATGATTACGCCACCGGTTAATAGCATTGGCAATTTCATAACTGTATTACGAATGCTCTCTGTGATATCCAATCGCTGTCCCGATCTGGCACAGTTGTTACTGCAGCAAAATATAGCTTACACGTTAAGTTATCTTTTAACCGGATCTCTGGACGTTAAAACGGAAGATGTGGAGTTGGTGTCGCGTTCTCCCCAGGAATGGTTCGAAATTACGTGTTTAATCGAAGAACTTATGCCTCCATTACCAACAGATGGGATATTCAGTGTAAATAGCTTACTCGAAAGGACCAGTAATCAGCAAGAAACTGTCCACTGGGAATGGCGCGACGAAAGACACTGTTGCCACCCGTTCAGTACTATAGATTCTAGAATTATCGAGGTAATTGAACAGCACACACACACACCGATAATTGACATCAATTGCCAAGTTACATCGTCAAGTGCAACCGTGCGTACGTCTTTCAGATGGCGTTTCAGAATGGCGAAGATGAGATATGCCTTTCCACTTTAGGACGAACTTACACTATAGATCTGACTGTGATGAAACAAATTAACGAGGATATGGGAATGGCAAGAAGTATATTTCGCAGAGTAAACGCCAATCCTACTGAAGGAAAGAGTCCTACTTGCTCATCTAGGTACGAGTCACACACAGCGACTATCCCTGGCTTCGAGGCTGTAACGGTCTTGCTAAATTGTAATTGTGTCGCGCTTATTGGTTGCAGCATGGATGTCGTGCCTCCGGTAATCGAGACGAACGAATGGCTAGTGTCTTTTATTCGAACTCTATTCTCTGTACTATATGAGGTTTATAGTAGCTCGGCAGGGCCTGCTGTAAAGTGCAAATGTCTCCGAGCGCTTCTTCGTATGGTATATTACGCCTCAACTGATTTACTTAAGGTAAGAGACGAGGCACAAACTCCGCGACACGTCAACTCCGCGATACGTTCTAATTCCGAGTGTTTGTCCCGCCGTGTGCAGGATGTTCTAAAGAATCAAGTGGTTTCGTCGCATATAGCTGGTATGCTAGCGTCGCAAGACTTGCGCATAGTTATCGGGGCTCTTCAGATGGCGAGTATCCTGATGAAGAGGTTACCACAAGTATTTGGGGTTCATTTTCATCGCGAAGGCGTGCTTCATCAAGTTCGTCAATTAGCGGATCCTGAAGTACCTCTCGGTGTTTCACCACCCAAGTGCCCTTCTGGTAAATCGCCATGCTAGTTGGCAATCTAATGAGCCGATTTACGCGCGGTTTAAATCACATTAAGTCACGATGAACATACGTCGTCACACGACACTTGATCTTATTATTCAGGTACATCCTTACCAAGCCCACAGCCAGGACCGTCTAATACACCACTTTCTTCCACCGCAATGTTGTCTTCTAGTAGTACCACGTCTCCTGTTGTCTCGCCCTCCACGAACGGCAATATATTGTTCGGTACTATCGCATCATGTCAGCATAATACGAATATCGCCGCTTCGCTGGAACCACACAGAACGGAATTGAGCAGCAATGCGGATGAACCGAGCACACCGCAGACTCATCTGTTAGTATCAAGTGTTGTCCAACCCGCGTCGAAAAGCGGTAACCACACGTGGCCAATCTCGCGCTCACGAGCTGCTCTTTTCTGTCTGGTTAGAAGGATCGGTGACGTGCTGAAGAGGAAACGGCAAAACAAGAAGGGTCGTTTCTCGAGATTGGGAGGCGCTACTTCGCAGCAGGCGCAGCAACCGGAATCTCTCTTCACCGGATTCACCCCCAAGAACCACCGATTCCTGGGCAATCTCAATCCAGCCAGATGGGGCCGCAAATCGTCCTCGTCCAGTTCCACCAGCGACAAGAGAGACTCGAGCTCGTCCACGAGCCTGTCGAAACCACCGAGCAATCCGAGCTTGACCGGCGGGAACCGGGATAAGGCAAAGGCGTGGGTGCGCGAGCAGGCAGCGCAGTTTTTGGCGAGATATCAGGACGACGCACCCTGTTCGCATCCGGCCCTGACGGTCCTCGCTCGGCTGACCGCCGCGATACAGCGATTGCAATCAAACGTAAGTGATGCACGGCTACTTGGATACATGTATGCCTCGCTTTATGTAATTATGCGTTAACTGCTTGACATAAATTTCGAGCGATCAATGAGATCGCATAGTTCCGACGTGGGTATCGGCAAAATGATAGAAACTCGAAATTTGGTAACATATATACACAGATTTTCAGATCTTGGCTAAACTTGAGAGTACGGGAGAAAATGGTTGTTTAAAATTTTACCTTCTCCTTAGTTTGGCACTCGTGCGGGTTAAATTGATCCGAACATACATTGCAACAACTCACTTTTCCTCATTTATTTCAAAATATCATACTTTTCTCACTTAAAAAAAATACTCACTTTTCTGTTACTCGACTTGCGCCCCGTAAGAAAAATCGATCATAAGAAATTATGTTCATTCATTTATTTCTTAAAGATAAAACGGAAAATTAAAAAAAAACGTGAATGATTCTGATGACACAATATTCATAAAGTGAAGAATTGTGATTTTATTTTTAAGCTGTCTTCATCAGGTTTGTCAGAAAACCAGGCAATGACCGTCAAGAGTGCACTTGTGTTTTCTTTAAAATTACATAATGAAATCTTTTATCCATTCATGATTCTTCTATCAAGCTGAAACATTTACAAACAAAACCAAGAAAACAGACAGTGACATATTGTATATTGATGATTCTTGTACATTCAAAATCTGTATATTGATCAAGCACATTTATAGATATTTAAATAAGAGCATATCAGAAAAGTGACTGGACTCTCACCGATCTAGTGTGCCAACAAAGGATTAAAGCGGCAGGTTTGAACCTCACAATCCGTGTTAACAGTGGCGCAACGACATGTTTGCAGGAATTAGACGAAATGTTATCAGCACTCACGGAATTGCGGGACATCGTCCTCGAGAGCGATATATCGCCCTTCGAGATGAATTACAGCGGTCTTATCAAGGCTCTATTAAACTACCTCACTACCACGGATGCGCCTGGCAATCGTTACGATCGCCTTCGTATGTTCTGGAAATTGTTTGCGGAGTCGACTGTAAGCGAAATCTCTCTCTCTCTCTCTCTCTCTCTCTCTCCTCTCTGTTGCATCTACTTTCTCCTTCCGTCTGAGACACGCATAATCCACGTGATGATTCCTCGCAGATGCAACAGAACAATGACATCATGGATCTTAATCCCGGGGCATTCGGTGCTCTGGTGGCGAAATTGAACAGCTGCGTCGCGCAGCTAGAACAATTTCCAGTGAAAGTTCACGACCTGCCAGCCGGCTCCGGTGCTGGTCGTGGCGGCACCAGCGCCCTCAAGTTCTTTAATACCCATCAACTGAAAGTACGTGAGAATTATCGGCCATCTCTCATTCAACTAGACATTTCATCGACTGACGACATGACGCATACGAACTCAAACGTACATCGAATTTTGCAGTGCAATCTTCAACGTCATCCGGACTGCAATAATCTGAAACAATGGAAGGGCGGTCCTGTAAAGATCGATCCCCTGGCGTTAGTACAAGCGATTGAACGATATTTGATGGTGCGTGGATATGGTAGGATACGAGATGCCGAATCGATGGTTAGTGACGACGACAACAGCGAGGACGATATCGACGATACTTTGGTAATGATGTGTTTTCATTTTCACGATCACACTTCTTCTTTACCTGTTTCGAATGGAAAAACCAAACGAATCTACGCGAATATCGTGCAGATTCAGAAATATCCTTCCGTAAAGACCGAACCAGCGTTAATCTGGACAAAGTGGTTATCAAATAGTGCCGACGATCGAAATACGCATTATATGAAAGAGAATGACTAATCGACCTGATATCATTTTCATTCCGCACAGGCGGCAGTCGTGATAAGCCAAGGATCGGCGAAGCACAAGCTTCAGTTTTTAATCGGTGATGTAGTTCTGCCGTTTAACATGACGGTCTATCAGGCTGTCAGACAATTCGGATGTTCCGGAGTGGATCACTCGGAAGCGGAAGCCGACAGTGAACCGCCGCTGGGGCACGATGCGGTGTGGGTGCAAACCCATACAATATATTACAGGTATTTTCGTATGCTTCCCACTGTACCCCGCGGTAGTGATAACGAAATCGGTGTTGCGAGCCGAATGTGCACGTCGATCTTTTCGCGCCGAGTCGCACATCGGCCACTTTTTTTTTTCACCGTGCCGTTGCGTTCGATCGAATATAATCCTTTCACAAACATCGACTTTTATGCGATTGTTCAAGAATCGGTAAAGAACTTTTATACTCTTCTGGATATAGACCTGTACCAGAAGAAGATGCCGCGACTTCTCCAAAATCAGGGTCGAGTTCACAGGGTAGTAGCAGAAAGGGCAAGGGGAAAAGTACAAAAATTAGTTCGAAGAGGAAAGAGGACAGTCTCTGGCTGGAAGGCACAGTCCCACCTCAACGTTGTCCTCTCGCACCATACCTGTCCCCCGTATTACCGCCGTCAGTGACCATCACGGACGCTTCCCTCGACGGATTGTGTCTGCTGCGACTCTTGCACGCTCTCAATCGCCATTGGGGCATACTGTTCCCGCATCTGAAAAGCATGAGCTTACTGTCAGCTCAGGACTTCATCAACAACAAGATCGCCGCGAAAGCAAGCAGGCAGCTGCAGGATCCGCTGGTGATCATGACCGGGAATCTACCGTCTTGGCTGCAACAGATCGCGACTGTTTGGTTAGTGGCGGGCTAATTCGTTCACCTGAACTGAACTCGTAATAGCCTGATGATTAATTGCTCGCACTTACAGCCCGTTCCTCTTCCCGTTCGAGACGAGGCAGCTACTCTTGTACGCGACGTCGTTCGATCGAGATCGAGCTCTTCAGCGTCTTCTGGACTCCGCGCCTGAACTCTCGGGCTCGGACAGTCAAGAGCGCGTCACGCCGCGTTTAGAACGAAGAAAAAGAACCATTTCGAGAACGGACATCCTTAAGCAAGCTGAGCAAGTGATTCAGGACTTGGCATCCAGCAAGGCTCTGCTTGAAGTGCAATATGTAAACGAGGTCGGTCGCCTATCTCCGTCATCAGCTTCGCCAAAGCCCGCGATTAAGCTAATCGACAACTTAGAATTGTCCATTGGTCAAATGTTACCCGCTCTATCTTGCCGACGCACATAGATAAATTATTAGCTTTCCGGTTGTTGTTGAGCGGACAAGTTACAGAGCCGGAAATTGATGCTGGCAATTCTTATTGTTATTCATCGATTAACTTAATCAGATTTTGGCGAGAGTCGTTATCGCAACGTGTTATCGGCACACCGACATCGTCCCCTTCCACCGCGTAATCGCGTGTTGCAGGTCGGCACCGGCCTCGGGCCAACCTTGGAATTTTACGCTCTAGTCTCCAAAGAGCTGCAGCGTGCCGATTTGGACTTGTGGCACGGCAGCTCTAATCCTACCGAGAACGGATACGTCAACCCAGTGCACGGACTGTTTCCTGCGCCGATCCCGTGGAACACCAAGGTGTCTCATTTAGCGAAATTGAAGACCAAATTCAAATTCCTCGGGAAATTCATGGCGAAAGCGATATACGACTCCAGAATGGTAAGAATCTCGCTCGCACATTTGCTCCCTCTTCTTCTTCTTTGTAGTAGTAGTAGAAAGAAAAAGAGAGAGAGAGAGAGAGAGAGAAAGAGAATCTACTTTTAAAACGCTTCATCTTCTTCCCCTCTCTTAGTTGGACTTGCCATTTAGTTTAACTTTCTATCGCTGGTTATTGGGAGAGGAACACACGCTCACGTTAGCGGACTTGGCGCACGTGTGTCCTGATGTGTATCGTACCCTCAGCAAGCTCCAAGACGTTGTCAGGCGAAAAGAAACCATGGAGAAGGACCAGACACTACGGCCGCACGAGAAGACGCAGCTGATTGAAGCGCTCGATTTAGACAACTGTCCGATTTCGGAGTTAGGACTCGTGTTTGAATTGCCGGGTTATGAGAGTATAGAGTTGAGAAAAGGTGGCAGTGAGATACCCGTGAATATTCACAACCTGGATCAATATATCAAGGTAACGCGCGCTGCTGTCCCTTTCTCTTACCCGACGATGCTTTCCCCGGTGAAGTGACACGCGCGATTATTGTGAAATTTCAGTTGGTGGTACACTGGTTTTTGCACGAAGGAGTGTTCAGACAGATGGAAGCTTTCCGGGAAGGTTTCGAGTCGGTATTCCCTCCGTCACAATTGAGGCTGTTCTTCCCGGAGGAGCTGGAAGCGGTGTTCTGCGGACACGCACAAACCGGCGGACAATGGGACGTGAAGACACTCGCAGAATGCTGTAGAACCGATCACGGCTACACGCCCGACTCGCGCGCCATCCGGTTCTTGTTCGAAGTCATGTCCAAGTACAACAGCGAAGAGCAACGACAGTTTATTCAGTTCGTCACCGGTTCGCCGCGTTTACCCGTCGGAGGTGAGTGATTCGCTTTCATCTCCTCCTCGTCGTCGTCGTCGTCGTTATTATTGTTGCCGCTCACGCTAATATGACGGATTTGAATTTCTCACGCAACTCCTGTGTGTTTCGCAGGTTTCAAGAGCTTAACTCCCCCTTTAACGATAGTGCGCAAAACTTTCGATCCATCTATGAAAACGGACGATTTTCTACCGTCTGTAATGACTTGCGTCAACTACCTGAAACTGCCTGATTATACCACCTTGGAAATAATGCGGGAGAAATTACGGATAGCCGCACAAGAGGGTCAGCACTCGTTCCACCTCTCCTAGAAACGGATGGAAAAGTCGGTGCACCTTCTTCATTATTCCCACGCTACCCCGGTTGAGACCAATTATCCCAATCATTTAGAGCCCATGTGTGAAACCCACTGTGTTTCGGCGAGCAAATTCAACGAAAGGACGATTATATTCTTTATACGGATTCTTTTGAAGATACTCTTTTCTTCACGTCTCGAGTGATCGATTGGAATAAATCAGCTTTCTCGGTGTTTATATTTTTACTTGCAGATTTTAATTATTATGTACTCGATTAAGAAGAAAAGTGCAAAGATATTAAGCCGAACCGCGCGAGTTTACTCTCTCTCTCTCTCTCTCTCTCTCTCTCTCTCTCTCTCTCTATCTCTATCTCTCGCGGTGCTATGAACCGGGTGCGAGATCCCGCGACCGACCTCATTTCAGGAAAAAAAGGAAAAAAAAAGAAAAAACTTATCTTCAGTGTGTTACAATAAAAGTGGAAAAAGATTGTAAATATAGTTTAATATACATAAGTCGATATAAATACTTTATATAATAGTAACGGAGAAACGATATTGCTATGAAAACGCTATACTAACTAAATAATGATATAGCCTGAGAGAGGACGTTTACTAGACATAAGTAAAAAATTTTATATCAGTGGTGCATTTAAAAGCATCGCCACAACACGCAACACAGAAGACACAAAACATACCACACACACATATACACACACACACACAGATACAACACGTAAAGACAACACAACTATCATCGCCAACTCCGTGTTCCCACGAGGCCACGAGAAACAAAAGCCACCCACGAGCTAAAATCAGTAAAGAAACGCGCGCGCGCGTGCCACAACGAAAGTGTGCGAGCGTGCCTCTTGTCGTCGGAAACAACGCCAATTCCAGACATAAAATACCCATNTTTTTTTTTTTTTTTTTTTTTTTATCGATCTCTTTGTGTTCGCCGCTTAAGTTCCAGCGTGAGAGAGCACTGCGCGAACACAGGCGTGTGTCGCTCAGCGCTTAACTATAATTTAAGTTTCAATCGATGTATCATCCCATTATTAATATTATTTGATTTCTATTTTAGATAAGGATAGTCCAATTATGTTACATTTATGTAGTTGTTAGGAGTGCAGGCAGATAACGAGAATCGCCGTCATGTGACATGCGTGTGAAAATTTGAGAGGAAAAAATTCCAATACCCACTTACCTTACCCAGGCAAATCGTTTCGTATTTATGGAAAGAAAAAGAAAGGGAAAAAATTGTAAGAGTATTGTATGATATGAAATAGAATGGATATAAAGTAAGAGTGAAGTTGGTGTATGGAATAAGTAATACGAGGTACACACACATTACTTTCTTACGTCTCTGACCGGAGAGAAGCGGAGAGTCTATATAAAATCTGTGAGAATACGAGGCAATCGTGATTTACTCGAGATCGTTAGTTTTTCGAACTTACATCGTCATATTTTGCCGCGTTCGTGTGTAATGAAAGAAGGGGGGGAGGGGGAAAAGCTTTCTCAATTTCGTTGTCGTATTCGCCGGAACAATCAGATTACTCGAAAGTCATGTACATTAATTTCTATCAGCGAAGCGAAAGTACGGTTGTAATTTACTTTATGTCAATATGAATAAAACGTAATGTCTGTATTTTTTAGACATACCACACTCTGTACGTCGATATAACGTTACATTGCCGTTCCGACATTACGTTTTCTCATCTCACACAACGTGGACAATATGAATATATATATATATATATATATATATATATATATATATGTGTATGTATGTATATATATATATATATATATCTGTATAATTACTTTTCTTATTATATATACATATATCTCACTTGATGACGACCTCGCGAGTAATAGTATATTGCGTGAAAAAAGAAAAAAAAATAAACGAGAGTAATCCCCGACGGGCGGAATACGTGCAAGAAAACTTAGGTATTCATCATTATAAAGTGTGTAATGGTTCAGGATACGTGTGATCCACAAACCTATGTCATTACTATTATAAACAAAAGTTATATTTATATCGATTCATTAGTATAAACAAGTTTTACTTTATTCAAATCAGAAGATATTGTTTCTTTTTGAAAGCCTTCAATAAATATAAACACTGTAAACTTGCTCAATATAGGAATATATCTCCTAGACACATCGAATAAGAAGCATAACGCGATTGAGAATTACACAGACGTATTATTATTTTCTACAAAATATTCAAGACAATTAGAAACATACATTTGTATAACTATTTAAATAATTATAACACAACCATTTCCAAAATTGCTCTCAACAACTGTTGTAAACACTGGTCGGAAATGGTAATCTACAACTGTAGTTGGGCCCTCAATATGCTAACAGATATCTTTTCCTTCTTACTGACACATTTTTTAAAGACACATGCTGCACCATCCTAATATAAAACAAAAGCCACCAATCGGCGTTGTTCTCCTGAATCGTCGATCGCTCGTAAATGCGATATAGTAGCCACTACCACAAAACAATAGAATCCCGGAAAGCATAAATGTAGCAGCCTGCAACAGGTGTACATGAACATATCGACACAAGGAATATCCTTATCATTTTCATCAGACATGCAGCAACATTCAACGTACCAAGAATGGGGTTCTGCACAATGGTAGTCCTAACAGAGCTAAGGTATGTATGAAGTGATATTGATTCGCAATTTCGAAGATTCGACGCTGCTCTTGCCCTACTTCGCCCTTGGGGTAATTTCCTAGAAAACAAACGTATTACATCCAAACCTTGCGTTTATACAACAGACAATATGCTTACTATGAAATCCAATGGCACCCAGATACACAGCTGTTGCACCATTCAAAGCAGTAAGCACTACGTACGGTTTATTGGCAGCAGCTAATTTCCACAAAGGTATAGCCAGAGACTTTGCCATTTCTACTGAAACCTTTGGATTCGTCGCTATGTACACCTACAAGAAATGATAGCAGATATGATCTGAAAGAAATTTGACAATTGTAATACTTGACAAACAGTACATGTGTATATTCTATACCAGTAACATTTAGAGCCGAGGTAGCAAATACTTAACACAAATGTAATCTGAGATTTGTGTAAACAAGAAGTTCGTTTCTTCAGTTTTATCGCCGCTTCCAAATGTTCTACTACGTACAATATGTGTAATATTAGAGACAGTGGTAATCAGGAAAAGCATTTAAAGCTGTTTACATAAATCCATGGTAGCAAAAAGTAGCATGACATTACAGTGAACAAATATGGGAACATAAAAAAAAGAGTAACGTCAAAGAGGTAGCTGTTTCAACGTCATTACTCACATTTAACCGTAGTTGATTACATTTCAATTCGTTTGCTCCACGATTACAGAGAAACGCCCGGAATTGTCGCGCTATATGTAATGCGGTAGAATCTGATTTTGTACCTTTTCTTTCTCTTGCCCTATGAATAACTATTTCTTACGAAACACGGCAACCTGCTTTTTCCCATCTGCCTCAATTTTCTTGTCGATATTTTACTTGAATCTCAATCTAAGCCAACGTTTACATGTCAACAAGGTAACAATAGAGACAGCCGACTCCCGGTAAATCCGCTTTCCGCGAAAAGTGGACCCGTTGTGCGGCCAGCAAATAAATAAAGAACGTTGAATAAATATTTTTAATACCCCAAATTTATATTTCTCTCGTGTGATTGTGCTTGCACGATTACACGCAACACTTAAGTGGAACGGGAGAATTATTTTTTTTTTAATACCGAAACGAAAAAGTAAGGTTAAGTAGTGCCAGTAGAAAGCAATTCATATTTAGCGCGTGATCCGTCATATTAATTTAACTTGGAGCTACCAGAGTGCGCTAGAAGCAGGATCGTTGCATTTAGTTTCGCTCGGCTTTTCTCATTCTGTTCTCTGATCGCTTTCGTGACGCTCTTTTTTTCTCATACGCTCTTTTCAGCTAGTGAGCACTAGTGAACATAGCACGTGTGCAGATATGGGTTTTCAGAATATCTGGTATTCGCATCCGCGAAAATACGGTCAAGGATCCAGATCCTGGTTAGTATAAAATTGTTTTCTGCCGATTTATCTTATATCTTTCGACGGTAGTTTGGTGCAACAAATGAGATATTCGCGATCGAATTCGGCCGATCAGTGAGCGCATAACCATAAATATCGTAATCTCGCGGCAGTCACGAAAATTTGATCTAAAGCGAAAATTTCAGCCCCTGTAAAAGGTATGTAAATGTACCTGTAACGCGTAATCCAACTTATAACTTAAAGAAATATTTATTCTAACCTCGAAAGTATTAACCATGTGATTACGTTGTAAGACAAACACTTGGAGTAAGTTTTCCCTCAAACTTAAAGCTTGCCTAAATATTCCATATCAATCAAGAAGCAATATTGTGTATTACCCTTTATACCAATTATAAAAGCCACATATAATTGTCTTTATACATATCTCTCAAGCTATATTATTCCATACCAATAATATTATTCTATATAAGCTTATCAGTAATTAACTTATAATTACCTTAATTAACTTTTAATTACCTTAGTGATTAACTTATAATTGATGAGCCTGATTTATAAGTATAGATGTACATGTTGATTTTAACACATTTGTTTTTGTTGTAGCCGTGCCTGTGCGAATAAACACGGGCTTATTCGTAAGTACGGTCTGAACATTTGCCGACAGTGCTTCAGAGAATATGCGGCAGATATAGGTTTTAAGAAGGTAAATTCCAATATCGATTTGTTCAATTCATCATGGAATAAATGCCAAATTTTGCAATATATTTTCTTCTTACAGTTGGACTAACACAGCCAATGTAATCAATTTACTTGATATGGTGGGCATCTTTTATCCTTGAACCTACTGCGAGAATGGAGCGCAAGGAGGAACGATGTAAAATATTAAATATATAATTGTAAGATCTTGCACTTGTCGTGCAATCTAAAATACATGTTTGTCATTCTGTATCTGTACATTTTGTATCTACCTATTTATATTCTATACACCATACAATGAACATGATCCCTGTGGTCACACACGTGTGATACATTGATACCCTTTATGCATGATAGCAGCATATATATATAAATATAGNATCCAGAAATAAGGTTCCCATCAATTTTACAAAATAGACAACATTGTTTATTCTCATAGAAATTTACATCGTTGGAAAGATGAAACTTTGCTCTATTTTTCTACATAATCGCCATCTTATTCTACGCATTTTTGTAGACGGTGCTCCAATTTCTGTATCCCAATGTCGTAGAACTCCGCCGCCAACTCGTTGAGGAAGCGTTTCACCTCTTCTTTGACTTCATCGTCGCTCCGGAAGCGTTGGCCACCCAAGTATTCCTTTAACTTGGGGAACAAGTGATAATCACTAGGCGCGAGGTCCGGACTGTAAGGTGGGTGGGGCATGACAGTCCCACCCTAAGTGTGTCAAAAGTTCCTGGGTGTGACGGGAGACGTGAGGTCGTGCGTTGTCGTGAAGCAGCGTTACACCGGCTGTCAGTCGTTCTCACCGGCGGTTCTGGATAGCTCGCCTGAGTTTTCTCAATGTTGCACGGAGCGACAAAGAAGAGGTGAAACGCTTCCTCAACGGGTTGGCGACGGAGTTCTACGACATTGGGATACAGAAATTGGAGCACCGTCTACAAAAATGCGTAGAATAAGATGGCGATTATGTAGAAAAATAGAGCAAAGTTTCATCTTTCCAACGATGTAAATTTCTATGAGAATAAACAATGTTGTCTATTTTGTAAAATTGATGGGAACCTTATTTCTGGATCAACCCTCGTATATATAAAATCGCGTCTACGATTAATTAATTTACCGCATGTAACATCGATTATTCATTTTATTTTATTAAATGTATTTGAAAAAGCACAAGGAATTTTAATTTTTTGTGAAAAGTTTTACTATCTCTGAATATGCGCCCAAGACTGAAATTAAGGTAAATTTTAGGTTTTATGTATGTAATCATGTAACTTTCTTGTTCCCCCAAATTATATGATTTTATGTGATTGTAGTTAATTACAATTATACATTTTTCTTAGGAAACAGAAGAAAATTTGTTTAATGCAAAAGTAATTTAACTCAAAGCTATCTTAATCCTTAAGCAAATAAATCGAGCTAAACTCTCGACTGAATCGCGCATGAAGCTCTCCGGTGAATGGTCCCCGTCCACTGATGTCCCACGTGGAAGGCGGTCGGTCAAACGGGGATAAGTTACAGCGAACGGTACTTTCACACGATGTACTATCTCGCTCGAAAGTAAACACGCCTCGGGACGCCAGTCGGGCTCTTCCTCGCTTGAAACCAGGATTATCATGTCGCCTGAAAAGGAACACGAAAATGAGCCGGGCAAAGAGGTACGACGCGCGGAAGGTTGTTCGAAGGCACGTCGCAATGAAAGACGAAGAATTAAATCCGTAATAACGTGCATCTGTACGAACGAAACCCGACCTGCCAACGAGATTTCGTAAGTCTATTTGGATGGACGACCTGTTGCAGGAAGCGGAAGAATGCACTGTGGGAGAGCGAGTTATGAGCCTGAGGGTGAAGACTGTGCTGAAGATTCTTCTATCTTCCGTAGCGGGCCCGTTGATTCTCTACGGTATGTTTCTGACGCACCAACGTTACCAGACGCGCGCGACACAGCCGTCCGAGGTGAACGTCGGGGAGGATCGACTGAGGTTCTGGGTGTACGCCAGGCGCAACGATACCGGCTACCTGAAGCATGTGCGCGCGGTATTGTCGCGACTCGGTTTTCGCGAGAGCGACAACGAGCCCGGCTGGGACCTGCTGTGGGCCCACGACTATCCGTTCCACAAGTTGTCCGCGAGTCTGCACAGGCTGCAGCAGCATCAGCGTGTCAACCATTTCCCCGGCTGCGGCTACGTCACGAACAAGGTGGATCTGTCGATATCGGCCGGTCGTTACATACCGGCCGCCTTCCGGATGCCCGACGACCGGGAGAGATTCCTCCGTTACGCGGACGCGAACCCCACTAAAAAGTTCGTGCAGAAGTTGAACGATCACCGGGGTATCCGCTTGGTCGACAGCCGCAACGCCAGTCTCACCGATGGCATCTTCGTGCAGGAGTTCGTCGAGCGACCGTACCTCGTAGACGGCTACAAGTTCGATATCGGCCTGTACATCGTCGTAACGTCCGTCGACCCGCTGCGGCTCTACGTCTACAAGGGCGACGTGCTGTTCCGTTTCTGCCCGATCGCGTATCATCCCTTCGATGCCGAGGTAGTGACACTCATGGCAGTCGTAATGCAGATTAAAAAATGCGTTAATTGTAATTTATCAATATTTATTTATCCTATTCTACAATAATAAATTAATATATATTATTTAAGTCATATATATTAATGGTGCAAAACAAACAACGTACATGGGTTCATCACGCATTCTTATCTGCGTGTCAGCTGGCATTGTCTCCTTTAGCTTTCTAAATGATTCTTCCTTTTATTTTTTCTTCTTGACCTAACTCGACCGCAGGTCCTGGACAAGTACGTGGTCGGCGACGATTACCTGCCGATCTGGAAGGTGCCGTCTTTGAAGAAGTACTACGTGGAGCTCGGTTACTCGATGAAGAACTCGTTCGATGCTTACGTCCGGGAGCGGGGCGAGGACCCTGCGAGGATGTGGGAACGAGCATACGACGCCATCCGGGAGGTCTTCCTGATGAAAGAAGCTCAGATCAGGGAGGTCTCTAGGCGTGTTGGCAACGGCAGGAACTTCTTCGAGCTCATGCGATTCGACCTGGTGCTCGACGAGGACCTGAACGTCTACACGATGGAGGCGAACATGTCGCCGAATCTCTCGTCCGCGCATTACCCGCCGAATCAGCTGCTTTACGAGCAGGTCATATTCAATACACTCGCGCTGGTCGGTGTCGGCAATAGGGTCAGGAGGAGATCCCCGAGGATCAGGTGAGCGCGAGGTCCAACGAGGGAGTGAACTAGTTCAGCAAAAGAAGAAGAGGAAAGCGATTAATATTCTAAATAGCCAAACCTGCGGAAGCAAATTTTGCGTAGTATTTCTGCTGTATAGTTTTGAGGTTTCAGAAAAAAATCGTAATTTTCCCGCGGATTCCTTCGGTTTCTATCCCAAGGGTACAAAAAAATGCGTTTGGAATCGAGTTTGCTGGCAATCTGCTAGCAGATACTGCCACCATTTTGCTTGTTGTCAATAATATGTATTATTGACGCGTTCGTGCTGCAGAAGTAGAGCGGAGGAAGAAATGGAGGTAGCAGACAAGAACATCGTGGTGTTGCCGGAGCTCTGCAGAGAATGCGACGATTGCTTCCGCGTGGAATGTCAATTGTGCAGGCCGTGTTTCACACCGGAGACTCGGCTGATTTTGTCGCAGAGTTATTTGGAGCACGAAAACCGGATGGACTTTCAACGAATCTTCCCGCCTTCCATAGTGAGGGTGACTTTCATCGAATTCCGATCAAACTAATCAACGATCTAAAATTGCTGTCAACCAAATTATCTGCTCCATCTTGCTGACGCAGATAGAAATGATTAATTCTTCGATTGTTGTTGAACAAGTTGCGGTGCTGACAATTCTTATCATTAACCGTCGATTAGTTTGATCAGAGTTGGATGAAAAAAATTCCTATCCGTGTTATCGTCTCTTCTCGCGTCATTTTTAACCGAATATATATCATTTGCAGGAAAAGGACATGGTTACGAAGGACTACACGCTGAGAAATCAATTGCTGATTCGGTGGTACCAGGGAAAATGCGAATTAGACAAGACGTGGTGCATTTGACACGCGAGGATATCGAGCAAATCAAAAGTATATCCAGAGGATCCCGACACAGTGTTCAAGATTTATTTCTGACCTGTTTCTGAGAGCGTGTGTAAAAGAGTATATATAGTTTTTAAGTTTCCGGCAGGATCGCGCAAGAGGACCAATCAAAAGAACAAATTAAGGATGTACGGAACACACGCAATAGATAGAAACCAAATTAACATTATCAGATTCAACAATATCGTTATCGCTCTACTTGTATATTGTACAAAGAATAAAGGGGCTGCATATGATTCGTCACGATTGAGTGATATGTTGACGTGACAGCCGCCGAAGATGAAATCAAACGTACTTCATACAATTTACTGGAATGATATACGTAAAATCAAGTATAAACGCGACAGTTTTGTAAAAACGTAAAAAAGAGAAAAAAACACGTGAGAAATTACTGGTTTTCTGTCAAGACAACGGTTTCCTTTGCTTTGCGTCCCTTCTTGTTGACCTTCGATTCGGGTGCGTTGGGGTTCGAGCCTTTGTAGAAGTCTTTGAGCAATTTCATTGCCTCGTCCGCCTTCACATCCCCCTGTATCGTTGTCTTCGGCTCGTAAAGGCTCGGTATCTCGAGGACGCTGCGGCAACCGCCGAATCGATCGTTCGCACAGCCATACACGATACTGCGTACGCATAGCTGAAGCAACGCCGACACGCACATTATGCACGGCTCCACCGTGACGATCACGTCGAGATCTTGAAACACCGTCTCGTGGTCCAGCTGCTTCTCTCTGCAGAACCTCAAGACTTGGTCGATACAATTGATCTCCGCGTGACGTGTCGCATTGCAGGTCTCGTTCACCGTATTGTTGCCCGTTGCGATCGCCTCGTTGTTATACACGAACAGACAGCCCACGGGAACCTCGCCCTTCCGCAGGGATTCCTCCGCCCTTTGTAACGCAACGTCCATCCAAGCCGAAGTATCCATGCCGGCGGACATTGTCATATCATCCATCGACGATGATGATGTAACTTAATTTATTTTTTTCCGTGTTACAGAGTGCTAATTCGCGATTTAACGAATTACGAACTCGTGAAAAACAATCATACGAGACTTCTGACGTCTCACTTCACGAAAAAGTATGTTGATCCTTGTAAAAAAAAAAATTACAGAGGTATCGTCGTAAGGAAATAAATACCAATTTTGAAAATGTATGTCTTTAAGTGGTCGTCGTATATCGTGCGCATCTTGAACACACTTTGCAATTACACACTGCGCACGTTTTAAATATTCACAGTTTCGAAAAACTTCTCCAATTTCAACTCGTTCAACTGTTGCATAGCTTTCTCATCCCAGTTTGTGTTGCCTGCAGCTCTTGGGCTGGGATGTGGCAAGTACATCACCTGAAAAGGTCACGATAATGATCAGAAAATCTCGATGTATCAGCATTGAAGGTGATAAAATATAAATAAGATGCAAAACGATATATACATATATATTACCTTAACATTAAGATTCCTTGTTTTGAGAGCTAACTGTGCCCTTGTTTCAGCATACTTGCCAATGCCAACGATAAACTCCGCATTCAAGAGCCTCACAACGTCCACCAAGGCCTTGTCGCATATCCTGTGCAAAAGCTGTATTCCCTCACCCTGAAAAAGATATCAAACAGTTTAGCATGCGGAAAAGCATACGATGAAAGAAACAATTGCCTTTAATTCTGCCGGCGTGACGTTGCAGGCTCTGTCATTTAAGAATGCAAGGGGGCAATAATTGTGCACATATGCGTTTTGAAAGAAGTTCTCAGGACTGCCGCACAGTTTCTTAAAGAGACCCCACAGTCTTCGTCCACTGGGCTCGCTACGCCTACATTGGAATCCTGTGATCTTCCGATCGGGATGTTCTTTCGGTGGAGTGCCGACAGAGCCAGAAATCTTAAGCCAGTCGCGCACCATGGTAACTTCTCCAAACGGCACGCCGGTTTGCGACATGCCCCAAGGCCCGGGATTTATCCCGAGGAAGATGACCTTCTTTGGGCCGTTGCAATATTTACGTACATACATGGCGTGCGGGTCAAACGCGTACTCGAGCGGATTGTAAATGTATCGCACCACCGATTGAAAGGTGATACGTTGCACCTCGGCGCTGAGCTGTTTCTCAATCGACAAAAGTTTCTCGGCGATGGACTCCGAGATTGTATGTGCAACTGTGTCTCCATTCTCTTCTGCATTCCGTTCAGCATCCAGATCTGCTGGAGCCTCGTCGTTTAACTTCGGCGAATCTGCATCCGCTCGTTTTAATCTTTTCGTGCGAGGATTCACCGGCGCATCTTCGCTAGCCATTCTTTTCTGGCGAGGCATAATCGCTTTCGATCGGGTATCAACTCAAAACGGTTAACAGGTATTTTGGAGAATACGGTTTTATCAATAGTTTACCAACAGTTATCCTGAACACTTTATCATACTATATCTATCGTATTGCATATACTTCAGCTAACGCGAGTAGTTATCACGTATCGGTGAAGTGTTTTTACGTATTGTTACGGGAAAAATTGGAATCGAACTTCGAGATCAAATTATGATTGTTGACACCATTAGATCACAACGTTATGGATGTTATATGAATTACTGCAGATTCAAAGAGGAGCTTCGATGACGCGTAACAGTTCAAAAAGTCGACTTTCGCTACCTATCGTTTTTCCGTTACACGCATAAACAAAGAAGAGGGTAGCTCACCTATTCCCGCTGGAATTGTGTGAAATGCATTCGCCGGTTGCACTCTTTACACTATGTCCTATTTTCTCTTCCTTCCTCTAAAGAGCAAACATAGATCTGTAGTGTTTGAGAACAAAGCTACTACAAAAAAACGTGTAAAAAGTGCACTTCACAAGTGACTTCTCTTTCCCTTTCCAGGATTTATCTGTGATTTAGGGTGCGATCTATTAGACGCTGCAAATACTTCGAAGCGTCGTATAGACCAATCATGGCTTTTCTTTGGGCATTTCAAAGAGGTTGCAGCATCTACTGGATCGCACTCTTATTGGAAATATTGTTGAATCATTCTATGCGAAAAATAGAAGAACGCCTGACTTTTCGATTAGTTCGGATCTACAATAGGTGTAGTAAGTCTAAAGGCCAAATCACACTAGCGATTGCCGATTGAATTGCGATTGAGAGTTGGCAAATACTTTTCAACCGATTAAAGTAAAACGGGTCACCTATTGCTTCGTTCTGAACAGGATTGTTTAGCGACATCTAATGATGTCACGAGAAACCCGAATGACGCGATGTTCGAGTTTCTGCTAAGGTTTGAATCTCGGCTAAACGACCCGTTGTGAATGGACCCGTTACTTTTTTTTAGTTCCAAACTCTCCGCTACGAGTCGCCATTGTCTTAATGAAAATCCGAGAACGTAGTATGACTCGATGACATATCGGACACACTAACGTCTGCATTTTTGTACGTTTTTGACAAGTGTATTAATTATTGATTATTCGAGAAAGTGTCACAATCTTACAAAGTAACTAATTTGTGGTAGCTTACGTGTGACATGTGTTAAAAGTGACCTGACAAATGTTAAAAACTGATGTCTGTGTAGTTCTTTTCTTGCGAGTAAACCGGAACAAAGTTAGGTTAGGTTAATCGAGTGTGTGTTTCAGTATAATTGTACAAATACACGATGGAGAATCAAAATGCACAGTCTGTCAAGAGTAATAATCCTGCCCCGACGGTGGAACAGATTAACGCGGACAAGATCACTCAGGTATATTCTCACTTTGCTAAATTTACATGCAAATACAGCATCTTGCGTTCTAAGAGATTTTCTTCATGAGACGACCGTTTTGTTTTTAACCTTTGCTATGATTATTTTATGATTAAATTTTTGTGGCTTTCTGTTGTATTGCAGCTCGCAAATAAATACTGGGCACCTCACACTACAAATACACACCTAGCCTTCAGTTCTCATATAGTGGAAGATATTTATGTACAAGAAATATGCACATCCAAGTTCTCTATTCGGAGGATTATGATGTTGGAGTTTAGCCAGTACCTGGAGAACTTTCTGTGGCCTAATTATGACGCGGAGAAAGCTACACGAGCGCACACCATGTCCATTGTTGTCATGGTAAATGAAAAATTCAGGGAACGAGTACAAGTATGGGAAGCATTTGAAAAGAATCCGACACACTTTGCTGGATTCTTCCAAAATGTTCTGGAAGCATGCTTAGAAGAGAGTATAGCAGACTTTGACTTGAAGGAGCAGACAGCATTGATAGTGTTTCTGAATCATTGTTTTAACTCGATGGAAGTATCATTGGTTAGAGAGGAAGTGAAGAGATTGGTGTCACTCTCTATGTGGATTTCCTTGCAACAAGGCAGAAGGGAACTAGAGTTTAGGAAATATCCAAAATGGAGAAAGTATTGGAAAATTATAAGAAAAAAAGATAATCTGGAACATAAGGAAAAACTTGAATGGGAACGCAGATTCTTGCATAAACTGATGATAAAGTTTATGACGATATTGGAAACAATTCCTGCAGAAGGTATGTCTAGTTATTGTGTTATCTTGAATTTCAATTTATTTTTTGAGAGAATGCAATCATTTATATAATTATGTGTATTAAGCTCTTGATAAAATTAGAAATTTTGTAAGTCCTTTCTAAACTAGATTCTTGAATTCTTCTCATTTAGGTAATTAAATTGCGCGATTGAATTATTATCTTTAACTATGTACTTGTATCTTTTGCAGGATTTGTGATAGCGGACAAAGTGCGCTATTGCGAAAGATTCCTGGAGCTGATTATCGACCTGGAGGCCTTGCTTCCTACTAGACGTTTCTTCAACACCGTTATGGATGACAATCATCTAGTGGTGCGTTGTCAGCTGTCCAATCTGCTACATCGTCCAGAGGGTAGCCTGTTTGGCCAGGTGAGTCTTTACAAAACGTTACAAAAAATACATACAAGGCGTGTGAAATAATTTAATTTGGGATATCGACTCGAAATTACTTATCGAAGCTTTATATTTCTCATGTACAAAAATTTAATCGTCTCATAGACATAAATACTACACAAACATATCGTTAAAAGTATAATATCAGTTAAGGCTTCGTCACATATATATTTAACTATATTGCGCAATACGCTTGCATACACCTGAACACCGTCTCTATCAGTCGGTAATGTTAGTAATATTGCACAATATAAATGACTTGACGTTTAGAATCAGTACATTTGTGTGAGGACATGATACACCATGAACATCGATACATGCATGAATGCTAAGGTAGACGTGTCGGAATTATGAAGCGACAGAGGTACAATTGTCGAAAAGCATCTCGATAAGGCAGGAAATTGATTTTTGCTTTAAGGCACATACAATCACCAAACATGAGAGACATCGGAGTTCACCGAAGATGCAATACGCAATTTCGCCAGTGCCGTGTTCTTCGTGTGTCGACTCGAGCATGTTGATCGATCATTTCACGTACAATCTCGCTACGATGATCTTGTGTATTGTGATCTCCTTAGAGTTCCCCCTTCAATTTGCAAAGTCGCCCGACTTCGTCTCGATTTTCATATCGATTACTTTGATTACGCATCATTATTTACAATACGCGATTGCCGTATTTTTATATCCCAGTATTGTCTCGAGTATTTATATACGTATATTGTTACGTATTCTCCGTTTGCACGCTTCGGGCCTATCTCTATACAATAACGCTATTACACTCATAATACTGTTTCCTTCTCGAGCAGAAGACACATCCACGCAACTTTTCAGTCCAGATCTAGAATAAGTGTAATGTACACCTTTAGCCTTTCGCTTCAGGCGGTAAAATGTGACGTAAATTCTGACGTGACAACGCTTGACTCGTTGGAACTGCGACGTCCGGTAGCGCTGGAAACGCTTTTGTTGGAAATTACGTTACAATGTGATGCTCCGAATTAAAGGACTAAAGGCTTATTGTAGATCGGTACTAATACTTTACAAAGAATGCATTTTGGTTTCAAGACATACGGGGCGATCTGGAGGAAGGTCTCGGAATGTCGGAGCACACTCGCGGCCTTCGCAAGAACCAACGAGAAAAAAACGATCGATCAACGCGAGTTGTATTGGCAAAAATCGGGGATCGTTTCATTTCCCCGAAAAGATCAGTCGGTATTTTCTTCCGACTCGCGTTGATCAGATATGCGTGTGTGTATCTGCTTCTTTCTGAGCACCGCGCGTTCTGAGACAAGTCTTTCCTCAGATCACCCCGTACACGTGTATATCTAACGAATATATGCGAGAAAACTTGCGAAAGGTGTACAGCGATGAGCTCTCGAACACGATCGATACGAAGAATATATATTCTCAATCCGACCGCGATCGCGACCGTCGTCACTCGTGCTTCGGCGATCGGAATGTTTCCTCGTACGCGTACTCGAACGAATCAATAGCCGGCATTGATAGCCGTCATCTCCTCGCCCCAGTCGAGGCCCTCGGTGGTGTCACCGTAATTGCAGCAGTTGCACGTTTTCCCGAGCAGAAACGTGACCCTGCGCTGGCCGAACACGCAGACGTAGAGCACGAGCAACGCCTGCGACAGATTCACGACGATGTGGCAGTACACCAGAGCGTCGTACTTGAGCTGCGACAACAGCAGCGAGATCCAACCGGCGCTCATGATCACATACAAGAAAACGAACATCCTGAAGCTGTACTTCATCTTGTGGTGAATCCGGCCGTACGTGCTCATCCGCTTGATGCGATTCGCCGTGGTCAGCACGAGGCAGAGGTCGATCATGACGGTGAAGGCGATGCACATGAACATGACGGTGATGCCGAGCCAGCCCATCGTCTCCTGCGCGGGATAACTCATGCCGCCTACGGTGGGCTTGTCCGTCTCCAATGCGAAGTGGGCGAACATCGCGGTGCCGGCGATGCACGCGACCAGGCCCCAGACCCACGACGAGTAGTAGCAGTACTTCTTACCGTCGGTCACCCTCAGGAAGACGTTGCGCGACTTGAACGTGTTCCACACGTAGTAGCCGAGGGTGCTGAGCCAGAAGAAGGCTGCCATCAGGGAGACGTACATGACCGTGTCTGGAAAAGAGAAACTTTGTTGTACTCTTCTCGGTCGCGTTTCTCGAGTTCAAACCGGCGAGTCCGAGCAGCTATTGTTAATTGCCCTTTCCGTCTTTCGCGTGCGTTGACCGCGCTCATATTAAATCGTGACTCACGCGAGTTTTAACACCAACGCGACTATGATACCGCCGCGTCGAGTTACGTCTAATGTATCATTAATTGCATTTGAGAAATCGGCCGATAGAGACCGTACGGCCAATAGAGAGTCTGCAAAACTAGGTGAGAGATATTACCTAGATAGACAGAGAAAGATGTAATTAGATGAGAGAAGTTTTCTCCTACACACTCGGAGAAAAACGCACAGGCAATTACAAAGATGACAACTATAGCTTTATATATATAGAATTAATGCATATAGTTTAATCAGCGATATCTAAACGTTACAGCATAGGAGAAAAGCGTTAGATTCAAATGAATCATCACTCTGACTTTCCTCCGGCAAGTTTTTACTTGGATTAAGTAAATTAGTAGACGTAGTTATCGCCTACATTTCTCTCTGAATGCAGAATACACCTTTCTATTTGAAGAACGTCTCAACTTGAGCGAAGCGTTTTTCTTTAAATAAAATATTCTTGAAAAGGTACGTTCCATATGAAGAATACTTTGTTAGAACGCTCTTACAAAGAGCCCAGCTTGTCTCTCGCGGACGGAACTCTGAAGAATGTACATGTACATCTCGCTCTGTCCGACGAAGGAGGAAAAGTGCATGCCTACCGGCGATCAAGAAGCTGACGTGATTGCCGAGCTCGGTGAATATCCTGACGGTGGAGGCGCACTGGTTAGCCACGAGGCACAGAGTCATGCTGGTGATGATGTTACCGACGAGATCGCGCAGCTGCGGCAGCACGAAATAGACCACCGCGACTATCAGGTAGCAAGCCATGGATATGGCGTGGAAGGCGGGATCGACCGCGTGCCTCAAGAGGTAATTCGTGTCGGACCAACGCACGGCAACCGTCGGCACGCACAGCATCGCGTACATCGCCACTAGGCCATCACCGTTCAGCACGGCCTTGTCGGCGCAATAATGACCGAACTGATAGTCGTGGTATATGCTCTCGGATTCGTCGTTTTCGCTCGCCCCGTAGACCTCCTGTTTCTCGTCCATGCCTCTGGCCAGGTCGACGTAGTGGCGCAGCACGCCGGACGGCAAAATCGCCAGGCGGTCCGGCCCGGTCGGGTAATAATACACGTGCCATTGGTGTTCATCGGAGGCGCACCGGGGCCGGCCGATCTTCAGCTCGTACTCGGGCTCGACGAACTTGGAGCTTGGAGCCGAGGCAAACTCCGGCCGCCACTTGGTCTCGTTGGTCTCCTTCAGCGGCGTGCACCGGTCGTCCATCAGGATCTCCTCGGGCTCGCAACACTTGCCGATGCTCACCGCCGCGTCGCCGGCCGTCCCGGCGAGTGTCCTCGTACTCGCGGCCCAGAAGACGATCGCGAGTGACGTCAGCAGGCTCCTCGTTGGATACATGACGCCGGGCCTCTGCTCACGCACTCTCACGTTCGCCGCATCCGCTCGCTCGCTCGCTCGCTCGTTTCTTCGTCGCTCGTCTTCACCGGAGAGGAAGTCGCCACCGTGTCTCTGTCCGTCCGATCGATCGTTTCGCGAAGCGCTCTCTCGTCCGTCCGTCCGTTCGTGAGTCACTAGCTCATTGCGACACAATGTCGATGAACGATATGCGCGCTCGTGCTCGCCTAACCATACCTGGCTACCTGCCTACCTACCTACCTACCCCTGCCAAAGGCCGCCGCCATGACATTCCCGCTCCCCGTCACATCCAGCTGCTGCTGCCCATCCTCCTTCTTCTCCCCACCGTCTCCTCTTTCGCCTGTCTGTTCTGCGGCGTGCCGCCTGCGAGACGCACGGCAGTACGCAGTCGTCACACGCCACGCTCTGTTTTCGTTTACCGACTCATTTCTGTCATCGTGATTTAAATTCATTCAAGATCAAACGCGCGTCGAATGTATACAATGTTTCTCGCANTTTTTTTTTTTTTTTTTTTTTCTTTCGAAATAAGAGACCTGTAAGAACCGAACGCTGGTTTCATCGCAAGCAATATCTGGAGTTCGGCTCTCATGCACCGTTCATTTTGCACATTTTGATCAAAGAGACTTTTGTTTCGTTTAACCTTTTCTTTTTTAGCGAAGTTAGATGAACTTTCCATGACTGTTGTTATTTTTAACGGGTGACGATCTACTGAATTTTTGAGGAATGATGATATTTTGAGTATGCGAAAGTTTCAGGATCCATCGGCAACTCGACTTAGCCACGCGAGGAATAAGACGAGTTTTGAGTCTTGCGGCTTTGCGCATACTTTAGTGCTCGAGGGTTGTTACACGAGCACGCGTTTGCTCGTCGATTCAGGACATATTGATAAGGTGATATGGGACATCTGGTGAAACGTAGAATTATCAGCGGACGATAACGTTATGATAAGTGCACATGGGAGCCGTAAATTATCAGATTGATTGGGAAGTTCGTTCTTATTCCTCTGTTTTTTTTTAACACCGATAACGATGGTCGTTGTTGACCTGCGTCGAAAAATCACACTCCAGACGCATCCCGTTTTCTTCTAAACGCGTTGGTCCCACATTATCGAAATTATTCTTATCGAAATTATCATTATCTTTTGACCTCTAGCGCTTAATACGTGAGCAATCGCAGGAACGATCCCCCGCATATGACAGCACGCGTTCCAGCAATCTTATCCGCAAAGTGTCACATTTACGTAGAATGATTACGGATTACGAAATAGCGCGAGATAGTATTTTTTTCGGGTAACGGCGTTAATAAAGCGTACGTAAAAAGAGAGATCGGCGCGCATAATCGCGCCTCCCCACGGAGAGGACCTCCGCTTTCTCTCTCTCTCTCCTTCATTTTTCGCGACTTTTCTCGCTCCACTTTTCGTGTTCGTCGCTCCTTCACGACGAACGCGTCTGTTAGCCTCGTGACGCTAACGACGCACATTAATACCGCACACGTTTCTTTTGTCACGTACTCTCCGAGAAAACATTGAATTACAAGCAGGTACATGACAGCGCGCCACTGTATATAGAAACCACGTGCCGTTGGGCGCCGAGGACAATAGTTTTTCTCTCCGTGCTCAGAAAGCATATCTCGTGTAGCTGAATAGGCGAAGATTCGGTGATGAGAAATGAGATCTCTGTTAACCGTGACCGAAAACATTCGTCCGAACGTTCGGCTGTGCGTTAAAACTCAGTTGAGATGTCCGAATACAATCGTTCGGGCGGAGAAGCCTTCCACGGCGATCTTTTCGTTCCTGCAACCGAGTTTTCCGTCTGGTCCCCTTCGATTCAGTGACACTAATGGAATTGTTTTTTTCCGTGCGAAAAAATGCTTCCTTCCTGCAATTGAATATGTATGAACACTCGGCGACAAAAAATGATAAAATTGAAAGCGATTGCCTGTGGAATAGAAGCTTCTGCAGAAGTGTTTCTGTTTCTACAACAGAGTTTTCCCCTGGTCTCTAAACAGCGGGAAATCCAGTTACATCGACGAAATTGTTTTTTTTCCCCCTAGATCCGCCTGATGTTGCTTGCGTTCAGCAGGAAAAATAGCTCAGTGAGCGTTTAATGATTATTGTTCCTAATTGGTATATTCCCATGGATTTATCAAGTATCCGAAAGAACACTCCAGTCACAAACGATAATCACGAAAGGCCAGTTTTACAACCTCCGATTAAATGTCAACTGAGATCGGTCACTTCTGGTCAGTTCAGCTTAATGCGAAGTGCGATTCGTCAATTCCATTGGATTTAATCAGCCGGTTAAATTAATCAGAGGTTGTGAAACTGGCTCTAAACGTTCATTGAGCTTCTTTCTCCGCTCAACACAATCATTGTCTATCGTCGTATCGAACTTCCGGCATCATCGTAGATCAATCTTCACATTTCCAGTCTGCCGATATTACCGCCGTTCGCACGCCTATACAAATGATAACATCTGCGTGCACGCTTCCGTTGAAAACACTCTTGATCTTCATCTTTGTCCGAGCGATCGCCGATCACACATGCGCGCTGCTTTATTATTAAATCGTCTCGACATTATTTATAGAATGCAGTAAAAAGAGCGCGACTTCTATCCGTTAGTTATCAAGCACAGCCTCGTACAATCATGCGAAGAAACACGTCGATCACGATCTATGCTCCCGTTTTTACGCGAGTGTCCGTCGATACGCAATCGCACCTTTGCGCTGCGCTCGAACGCGTTCGGTTCCTGAGAGCCTCTGAATCACCGCGACCACCTGATATTTAGGCCTCGAAGCGGAAATTCTAAGAGTCTCTACCGTGAGCGACAAGTTGATGCTGGTTCAGAACACCTTGTACAATCTGTATCAACGAGCGTGATCTAAGTGGGTGACGGCGTGATAAATTACGCGTGAAATTAACGGAAGTAGGACGAAACGGGGCGGTCGGAGGTTCGACGCGGAGAGATTATCTTCTTTCTTTCTCTCTTCGCGCAGAACTGTTTTCGAGACTTATTATTATATGGGTGCGGGGGCGGGAGATCTCCTTATCAGATACTCAAAATTGGTGCCACCGAGCACGCGCCGCGATATATATATATATATAAAACACACGGCGTAATATCGCGGGCGGTGAGAGCGTCCGGTAGCCTTCGGATCGTTACTACAAGAGTGGCCTTAACCGTATTTACCTTTCGATAATTCGTCATATTCCCGCCGATCGCGCACCTATACAAATGACATCTGCGTGCACGCTTCCATTGAAAACACTCTTGATCTTCACCTTTGTCCGAGCGGTCGCTCGATCACACGTGCGGCGCTGTTTTGCTGCCTCATCGGTCCCGAATTTTTCGAAAGGTTCGCTTTTATAATTTCTTCCCTTTTTCGAAAAACCCTCGCGCATCTGCCTGTACGTTCCTGCCGTGGTCTGCGCGTCTCGAAGTTGGACGCGTATGCGTCTCTACTTTTTTCGATAGATAGATTTATAGGCGAAAAAAATAGGATGGCAAAACAAGTCGCGACGGGCGGGGATTAATGTCGAAGGTTAATGTTTGGTTCTCGGCGAGTTTGCTTACGCAATGTTGACGAATATGTAGACGCGCGCGCGATGAATAACTCATGTGCACGAAGATATCTCTCGCCTCGCTCGATAACGGGGTTTAGCGCGAAAAGACGACGCGAATGTGTGAATGAGAGAGGGAATCTACGTGTTTTCGCGGGAAATCGCGGAGATCCGCGACTCAGTCGCGTGACTCGTTTCGTCGTAAAACGCTTCCGTGATTGTAACTAAGCGCGATACCGTAACTGAATCACATCCGCCAAGTCCGGCTTTAATCACGGGCGACGTGAATTACGCATCCCATGAGTAATATATATATATATATATATATATATATAAATACATATACATGTCGTGCACTCTCTCCTGTATTTCTAACTTTTCTCCACGTACACAAGAGTAAGCCGATTCGATTCCGACTCATTACATAACTTACGGAGATTCTTCAGACAATGTCACATCGCGCGATCGCCTTCGCCGCGAAATGTTTCTCTATGCTAATCGTGGAGACAACAAAGCGCATTCCGCGTGGCTGTAATGATCGAAAGCGTACATACGCGCGACTTAATAATCGACGGGCGCGACAATAGTCGCACTATTATCTGTGCATCGATCGTCCACACTACGTGGCACACGTGACAATCCTTGCGAGATTGCCTACCGCCCGTCTCGTCGACGACGATGTTTCTTTGTATTAAATGCACAGGTACGATATATTCCTTATGC